>NC_141004.1:69869675-69994690 GCF_052327205.1 Somniosus microcephalus | reverse complement strand
CCCAGGTATGTCCTGTCCACAAACGGCAGGACAAATCCAATCCGGCCAATTACCGCCCCAATCTACTCTCAATCATCAGCAAAATGATGGAAGGTGTCATCGGCAGTGCTATCAAGCGGCACTTACTCACCAATAACCTGCTCACTTATGCCCGGTTTGGGTTCTGCCAAGACCACTCTGCGCACGACCTCATTACAGCCTTGGTCCAAACATGGACAAAGGAACTGAATTCCAGAGGTGAGGTGAGAGTGACTGCCCTTGACATCAAGGCAGCATTTGACCGAGTCTGGCATCAAGGAGCCCTAGTAAAATTGAAGTCAATGGTAATCAGGGGGGAAACGCTCCACTGGCTGGAGTCATACCTAGCACAAAGGAAGATGGTTGTGGTGGTTGGAGGTCAATCAACTCAGTCCCAGGACATCGCTGCAGGAGTTCCTCAGGGCAGTGTCCTAGGCCCAACCATCTTCAACTGTTTCATCAATGTCCTTCCCTCCAACATAAAGTTAGAAATGGGGATGTTCGCTGATGACTGTACAGTGTTCAGTGCCATTCACAACTCCTCAGATAATGAAGCAGTCCATGCCCGCATGCAACAAGACCTGGACAACGTTCAGGCTTGGGCTGATAAGTGGCAGGTAACATTTACGCCACAGAAGTGCCAGGCAATGACTATCTCCAACAAGCGAGAGTCTAACCACCGCCCCTTGACATTCAACGTCATTACCATCGCCGATCCCCCACCGTCAACATCCTGGGGGGTCACCATTGACCAGAAACTTAACTGGACCAGCCATGTAAATACTGTGGCAACAAGAGCAGGTCAGAGGCTAGGTATTCTGCGGCGAGTGTCTCACCTCCTGACTCCACAAAGCCTTTCCACCATCTACAAGGCACAAGTAAGGAGTGTGATGGAATACTCTCCACTTGCAGCAGCAACAACACTCAAGAAGCTCGACGCCATCCAGGACAAGGCAGCCCGTTTGATTGGCACCCCATCCACCACCTTAAACATTCACTCCCCCCCACACCACCACCGGCGTACCGTGGCTGCAGTGTGTACATCTACAAGATGCACTGCAGCAACTCCCCAAGACTTCTTCGGCAGCACCTCCCAAACCCGCGACCTCTCCCACCTAGAAGGACAAGGGCAGCAGGCGCATGGGAACACCACCACCTCTAAGTTCCCCTCCAGCTTCTGACTTAGAAGCATATCGCCGATCCTTCATCGTCAGTGGGTCAAAATCCTGGAACTCCCTCCCTAACAGCACTGTGGGAGTACCTTCACCAGAAGGCGGCTCACCACCACCTTCTCCTGGGCAATAAATGCTGGCCTTGCCAGGGACGCCCACATCCCATAAACGAATTTACAAAAAAACACATGCTGAAGAAAACCAGAAACTGTATGTTATAAAAAACAGTTCTTCTGAATCACAGTTGTGTCAACACTTTTTTGCTTGTGTAACGTTTGGTCGAGTCTGCTGTCGTATCCAACAAGCTGCTGCCTTGTATCTTCTGTACATGGTCCGCAGTAAAATCATCAAGTAGCCTCCTAATCCAGGGATGGTGTTACCGCCCGTGATTATTCCACGTTCAATAACATCTACTTTCATTACAGGTCCATATCAGAATTATACAAAGGTTCTCGCAGTTGGACTAAAGACGTATGAGTCTCCTCCCAGTTATAATGGTGAGTTAGAAGAATCTTTGCCGTGTGGTTTATCCTGTTGCCTTCTGCAGGGCAGGGTTGTAGTTAAACTTGCAGCAGCAGTTGTACCCGACAGTAAGGAAGAGAAGCACTTGCTTACCAGAGCGGTGGATATAATAATGGCTGGGAAATTGCGGTTGGAGGCTTGCCGCCCGTCTGCGCCTCTGAACCGTAAGAAAACTATGCACATACCTTCTGTCTCCAGAGCTTCGGACCCTTGCGGTCGTGGGCCTGCAGGCGTGTGGCTGCTTAAAGACCCACGCATCCCAGGGGTGCAGGCGGTTCGCACGTGTCCCTGGGATCACGTGGGCCGGCTGAACCAATGACAAAGGGGGATTCCATTTACGTACGGAATCCCCATAAGCATAATGGAAATGACCTAATAAATAAAATTTCACAACACTGAAATAAAACTAAATGATCACAGGCTCAAAATTAATTAAAATACCCTTTAATTAATTAAAATAAAAATTTAATTAACCTAAATTAATTTTAAATGTAAGAGAATGTTTAAATCATTAAAATAAATGTATTTTAACATTTATTGTAACCCTTATGCCTGGTAAAAGAGGGCTTTATGTCTGCTTTTACCAGGCATAAGGGTTTGGTGTGTATTCGCTGGGCAGTAGTTGGGAAAATAGCCCAACTCTGTGCCAGTGAAAGTGAATTTACCGCGGATGCGTATGATCTGTCAAGGAGGAACTTGACTGATCGCAAGTTCCTGGTTTTCGCATGCTGACCTGGAACTTCCGGGGGAATTCGCAGCACTTACGACTTCATAGGCCCCGTAAAATCTAGGCCATTGTATCTGCTGCTCTCCAATAGCTTGGTGGGTACGTGCAGCACATTGTGTTGTTTTTGAGCCACATAGACCAGGAGTAGCCAGGTTTGACTGCCAAACTATGTTTAAACTGGGCTGTGTTTTGGGGCACTACAATTATCCTGTGGGCTAGGGGAATTAAAAAAGGCAGCCAGGGTTGCAGCTCTTGATATCTGTTTCCAGTGGCCAGCCATGGCATAGTGGTAGCATTCTTGCATCGGAGTCATTAGGTCGAGGGTTCAAGTCCCACTCCAGAGTACTGAGGGCTGCTGCACTGTCGGAGGTGACGTCTTGTGGATGAGACGTTAAACTTGAGGCCCCGTCTCTCCTCGCGGGTGGATGTAAAAGATCCCATGGCACTATATCGAAGCAGAGTACGGAAGTTTTCCCCAGTGTCCTGGTCCAGTGACCTTGTCATTCAAGCTGAAAATTAAGCATGTGATGCTGGTTGAGGGTGCAGTCAATCCCTCAACCAACATCACTGAAACAGGTTATCTGGTCGTCATAGAGTCAGAACGGCCAGAAGCAGGTCATTCGGCCCATCGAGTCGGTGCCGGCTCTCTGTAGAGCAAGCCAGTCAGTCCCATTTCCCCCGCTCTATCCTCGTAGCCCTGCAAGTTTATTTCCCTCAAATGCCTATCCAGTCTCCCCTTCAAAACATTGTGTCTCCGCTTCCACCACTTCCGTCGGCAGCGAGTCCCAGGTCCTCACCACTCGCTGTGTAAAAAGGCTTTTCCGCACATCCCCCCCGTATCTCTTGCCCAAAACTTTAAATCTGTGTCTCCTAGTCCTTGTACCATCAACTAGTGGGAACAGCCTTTCCCCGTCTAGCCTATCCAAACCCGTCATAATCTTGTACACCTCGATCAAATCACCCCTCAACCTCCTTTGCTCTAATGAAAACAAATCCAGCTTCTCCAACCTGTCCTTGTAGCTAAGATTCTCCATTCCTGGAACCATTCTGGTAAATCTCCTCTGCACCCTCTCAAGGGTCTTCACATCCTTCCTAAAGTGTGGTGACCAGAACTGGATGCAATACTCCAGTTGTGGCCTAACCAGCACTTTATAAATGTTCAGCATAACTTCTCTACTTTTGTACTCAATACCTCTATTTATGAAGCCCAAGATCCCGTATGCTTTGCTAACCACTCTCTCAATATGTCCTGCCACCTCAGGGACCGATGCACATTAACTCCCAGGTCCCTCTGTCCGTGTACACTCTTTAAAATTGTGCCATTAAGTGTATATTGCCTCTCCCTGTTCCTTCTGCCAAAATGCATCACCTCACACGTCTCTGTATTAAATTCCATCTGCCACTTGTCTGCCCATTCTGCTAGCCTTTCTATGTCCTGTTACAGTCGATTGATATCATCCTCACTGTTTGCCACACCCCCAAGTTTGGTGTCATCAGCAAATTTAGAAATTCTACTCTGTATTCCAGTATCCAGGTCATTTATTTATATCAAAAAAAGCAGTGGCCCCAGCACTGACCCTTGGGGAACACCACTGTCTACCATCCTCCAGTCTGAAAAACAGCCATTTACCACAACTCGCTGTTTTCTGTCCTTAAGCCAATTCCTTATCCAAGCTGCCACTGACCCACCTATTCCATGAGCCTCAATTTTGTTAACCAGCCTTCTATGTGGTACTTTGTCAAACACCTTCCGAAAATCCATGTAGACAACATCCGTTGCATTCCCTTCATCAATCCTCTCTGTTACTATATCAAAAAATTCAATTAGATTAGTCAAACACGATCTGCCTTTTACAAACCTGTGTTGGCTCTCCCTAATTAGCTTAAACCTCTCCAAGTGCCCGTCAATTTTTTCCCTGATTATTGTTTCTAAAACTTTACCCACCACTGATGTTAAACTGACCGGCCTGTAGTTACTAGGATTGTCCTTACACCCTTTCTTGAACAATGGTGTCACATTTGCCACTTTCCAATCCTCAGGCACCTCCCCCGTATCTAGGGAAGATTGGAAAATTATGGCAAGCCCTTCCGCTATCTCCTCCCCCAATTCCCTTAGCAAACTGGGATGCAAGCCATCTGGACCAGACGACTTATCCACTCTAAGAATACCCAGCCTTTCTAGTACATCCTCTCTATCAATTTTCACCCCTTCCATTGCTTCTACCTTTTCCACTTCTACCAATATTTTGTCAGTATCCACCTCCTTAGTAAACACCGATACAAAGTACTCATTGAGTATTCTAGCCTTGCCCTGCGCCTCTAAGCCTATAACACCTTCTTTGTCCCTAATAGGCCCCACCCCGCCTCTTACTACCTGCTTACTGTTTACAGGCCGGTAGAAGATTTTTGGGTTCCCTTTCATGTTAACTGCCAATTCTACTCTCATTCTCTCTTTGCCAATCTTATTTCCATCTTCACGTCCCCTCTCAAGTTAATGTATTTGGTCTGGTTCTTCCTTGAAGAATTCACCTGACATGCATCATACACCCTCTTTTTTTGTTTCATCATCTTCTCTATCTCCCTCGTCATCCAAGGAGCCCATGCTTTGGTTCCCTTACCCTTCCCTCTTGTTGGAATGTACCTAGCCTGTACTTGGAACATCTCCTACTTAAAGATCACCCATTGTTCCATTACAGTTTTTCCTGTCAGTCTCTGGTTCCATTTTACTCTGGCTAGATCCTTTTGCATCCCATTGAAGTTAGCCCTATTCCAGTTTAGAAGTTCCACTCTAGATTGTTCCTTGCTCCTCTCCATTGCTAATCTAAATCTTATGATACGATGATCACTCATACCCAAGTGTTCTCCCACAGACACTTGGTCGACCTGGCCCTCCTCATTCCCCAGATACAACAATGCCTCCTTCTTAGTTCAATAGAAAGAAAGAAGATAGACTTGCATTTATATAGTGCCTTTCACAACATCAGGACGTCCCAAAGTGCTTTATGACCAATTAAGTAAATTTGAATTGTAGGCTCTGTTGTAATGTAAGGAATGTGGCAGCAAATTTGTGTAAAAGATCCCATAAACAGCAATGTGATGATGACCAGATAATCTGTTTTAGTAATGTTGGTTGAGGGATAAATATTGGTCAGGACACTGGGGAGAACTCTCCCGCTGTTCCTCGAAATAGTGCCATGGGATCTTTTACATCCACCTGAGACAGGGCCTCAGTTTAACGTCTCATTCGACAGTGCAGCACTCCCTCAGTACTGCCCCTCTGACAGTGCGGCGCTCCCTCAGTACTGCCCCTCTGACAGTGCGGCGCTCCCTCAGTACCGCCCCTCCGACAGTGCGGCGCTCCCTCAGTACCGCCCCTCTGACAGTGCGGCGCTCCCTCAGTACTGCCCCTCCGACAGTGCGGCGCTCCCTCAGTACCGCCCCTCCGACAGTGCGGCGCTCCCTCAGTACCGCCCCTCTGACAGTGCGGCGCTCCCTCAGTACCGCCCCTCCGACAGTGCGACGCTCCCTCAGTACTGCCCCTCTGACAGTGCGACGCTCCCTCAGTACTGCCCCTCCGACAGTGCAGCGCTCCCTCAGTGCTGCCCCTCCGACAGTGCGGCGCTCCCTCAGTACTGCCCCTCCGACAGTGCGGCACTCCCTCAGTACTGCCCCTCCGACAGTGCGGCGCTCCCTCAGTACTGCCCCTCTGCCAGTGCAGCGCTCCCTCAGTACTGCCCCTCTGACAGTGCGGCGCTCCCTCAGTACTGCCCCTCCGACAGTGCGGCGCTCCCTCAGTACTGCCCCTCTGACAGTGCGGCGCTCCCTCAGTACTGCCCCTCTGCCAGTGCAGCGCTCCCTCAGTACTGCACTGGAATGTCAGCCTGGATCTTATACTGAAGTCGCTGGAGTGAGACTTGAACCTACAACCTTCTGACTCAGGTGAGAGATTGCTGCCACTGAGCCACGGCTGACACCAAAATAGCGCTTTTCCTTTCAAGTTTTCTCCCATATTATGGACTCTCGAAGTTTATCCACAATCGAAGTAAGACCGATTGCCGTATAATTTCCTGGGTAACCACCTTCCCATTCTCTGAAGAGGCATGCAATATTTGTTGCCCTCCGATCACTTGGCCCAATTCCTCAAGCTGTGAGGTCTGTCAATTTACCGTAAGGAAGTTGTCTAACCCTCTAGGGCTTCCCTTGGTATATCACAGCCCTAGTTGCCCAGCTTCAGTTCTGGTTGGAGATCTGAATTCCATGGCTGGATGGAAAACTCCCATCCTCGATGTGCAGCATCGCATTGTGAAGTTCTGTGTCTGGTTGTTTGATGCAAAATTCCTGTTTTCTTCAAACTGTGTAAGAAATGCAGCCTAAAAAGGGCTTTTATCCCTTGTGCACTATTTCTGTGTATTGTACTCTACCTTACTGTGATTCTGTGCATTCTACCGAGCTATTAGTTTTAACTCGGATGCATCAGTCTGCTGGTGTGGTATTTCCCACCTTTCAAACGTCCGGAGAATGTGCTGGACACCCCATATAATCTCTAGTGGTTGACTTCACAGTCAAGGAATGATTATTGGTTCCTGACATGGGGAAGGGTGCAAGTTTCAGATCAGAGACTCAAACTGCTTATGAAAACTTGCCTTTTTGTTGTGAGTACAACTCCAAAGTGTCTGTTTAATATTTGTGCCAGGTATCCGCCATGGCTCAGTGTGTAGCACTCTCGTCTCTGAGTTAGAAGGTTGTGGGTTCACGTCCCACTCCAGATACTTGAGCACATAATCTAGGCTGGCACTCTAGTGCAGTACTGAAGGAGTGCTGTATTGTCGGAGGTGCCGCCTTTATGCACAGCAAGCTCCCACAAACAGCAATGTGATAATGACCAGATAATCTGTTTCAGTGATGTTGATTGAGAAATAAATATTGGCCAGGACACCGGGGAGAACTCCCCTGCTCCTCTTCGAAATAGTGCCGTGGGATCTTTTACGTCCACCTTAGAGGGCACGTCCACCTTAGAGGGCACGTGCACCTTAGAGGGCACGTCCACCTTAGAGGGCACGTGCACCTTAGAGGGCAGACGGGTCCTCGGTTTAACGTCTCATCTGAAAGACGGCACCTGCGACAGTGCAGCACTCCTTCAGTACTGCACCTAGATTTTTGTGCTCAAGTGTCTGGAGTGGGACTTGAACCCACAACCTTCCAACTCGGAGGCAAGGGTGCTACCCACTGAGCCACAGATAACACTGTGTAAAGAAAATGTGTCAGTCAGCCCCTGAGCAGCCCACAGCAGGTTTGAAGTTGTCTTTCCTTCCTGTTCCTGTTCCTGTTCCCGCCCCCAGTTTATAGGGAGTCACTCCTGAACACTCCCTGGAACTGATCACCAGGGTTGTCTGGGAGGGAGGAAGAAAGCTGTGTTCTCTGGTTAATATTTCTAATTCTTACTGACCATAACATAACAGTTGCAAAGATGTGGAAGGAAGACACGGGCTGCTGAATCTACATTTTTGGGACGCAGTGAGCTGCCAGGGCGGTCTGTTTGAAACCTGTGGGTTTGTTTTCTCAGATGTAACCATTCCGGAGAAGCCAAAGCTGAAATTCATGAATAAAGTCCCAAACTACAAGAAGCCCAGACGCTGGATGAAAAGGTTGGGAGACATCCGCGGGCCAGCAACACGGGCCAATACGATCGCCTGGGGGCAGTACGGCATTGTAGTAAGTGTCTGCATTTCTCCGACTGAGACCTCGAAAGGACAGTTAAACTCTTTTAAGATACTTCTCAGACTTGAACATATAAATAAAAATTGGTTTGATTACTGCTCTTGAGACTCCCCAGTAGTCTCTCCTTCTCTGCCCGAGTGCCCTGGTGGTATCGATCACGGGGACTATCCCTGGGCATCTACACAAGGGTTCTGTTCCGAGCAGTGGATCATGTGACTTCAGCTGCCTGACTCGGAAGCCATGTTACAGGCTCGGGAATCTGTGTTCCACGACCTGCTTCCCCCGGGTGGGTTGTCCCCTGAGCAGCCCACAGCAGGTCTGAAGTTGTCTTTCCTTCCTGTTCTCACCCCAGGTTTGTAGGGAGTCACTCCTGGACACTCCCTGGAACTGATGTCACCAGCGTAGTCTGGGAGGGAGCAAGGCTGTCGCCAAAGTGACGATAAATGTGTTGAAGTATCTGGGAAGAGCATTTTCTTACATATCAATGAAGAAGGCACCCTCTGGGGGTGTGGCAAACAGTGATGATACCAATCGACTGCAACAGGACATAGAAAGGCTAGCAGAATGGGCAGACAAGTGGCAGATGGAATTTAATACAGAGAAGTGTGAGGTGACGCATTTTGGCAGAAGGAACAGGGAGAGGCAATATACACTTAATGGCACAGTTTTAAAGAGTGTGCAGGGACAGAGGGACCTGGGAGTTAATGTGTATAGGTCCCTGAGGTGGCAGGACATATTGAGAGAGTGGTTAGTAAAGCATATGGGGTCTTGGGCTTCATAAATAGAGATGTAGAGAAGTTATGCTGAACCTTTATAAAGAGCTGGTTAGGCCACAACTGGAGTATTGCGTCCAGTTCTGGTCACCACACTTTAGGAAGGATGTGAAGGCCCTTGAGAGGGTGCAGAGGAGATTTACCAGAATGGTTCCGGGGATGGGGGATCTTAGCTACAAGGACAGGTTGGAGAAGCTGGATTTGTTTTCATTAGAGCAAAGGAGGTTGAGGGGTGATTTGATAGAGGTGTACAAGATTATGGCGGGTTTGGATAGGCTAGACGGGGAAAGGCTGTTCCCACTAGTTGAAGGACTAGGGGACACAGATTTAAGGTTTTTGGCCAAGAGATACAGGGGGATGTAAGGAAAAACTTTTTTACGCAGCGAGTGGTGAGGACCTGGAACTCGCTGCCGACGGAAGTGGTGGAAGCGGAGACACTCAATGTTTTCAAGGGGAGACGGGATAGGCACTTGAGGGAAATAAACTTGCAGGGCTACGGGGATAGAGCGGGGGAATGGGACTGACTGGATTGCTCTACAGAGAGCCGGCACCGACTCGATGGGCCGAATGGCCTCCTTCTGTGCCTTTATGACTCTGTGGGCTATTGTTTCCTTCAAAATAAGCTGCAACATTACAAGTGACCAAAATCTTTAACAGTGGCAAGCAATGAGGTGCCGATACTGGCTCTAGCAGTTGATTGCAGTCAGTGGAACACAGACTTTGTATATTTTGGGTAATCTGGATGATGCACAAAGGACCTGGAATTGGAGGGTGGAAATCCTGAGTGTGATGGAATATTCTTTCACTCCAAAGGGATCCACCTTTAGTTATCAAATATCCGAAATGATACAGAAAATATCTAAACTTAAAAAATAATATCTAGCGAACTACAGTAAGCACAATACTGTAACTTACTGTAAAAACCTAGGGGCTGAGAAACCGGGATCCATCTGGAGACAGATTTGGACGTTGCACTGTGTTGTATCCAGCAGGTGTACGATGGTTTATAGCGTGCGTGTAACACGGGCACTCCACTATTAACATCTTAAACTCTATTCAGCTCTTGCATAAAGCACTCTTCCTTCCCAGAGTGATCTGAAGGGACATCAGTTGTATCTGCTGGATGGTTTCTCTTGGGCAAAGGCATGTTGTACAAAGCAGAAAGTGATGCATGTAACCTGAATCCTTGTGTAACACAGTTAATACAGAAAATGTGGGACTGTGTAATCAAAGCAAAATGTTCTGTCAATAATCAGTTGGAACGCCAACGTTCCTTTCATTGCCACCACCAATATTTACTTTTCTTCTCTTTCCTCTCTCCCTCTCTCTCTGTCTCTCTCTCTGCAGGCACTTGGAGGTGGCTACCTTCACTGGGGTCACTTTGAGATGATGCGCCTCACCATTAACCGACGCATGGATGCCAAAACCATGTTTGCTCGCTGGCGTGTAAAAGCTCCGTATAAACCCATCACGCGTAAAGGACTGGGTCAGAGAATGGGCGGTGGGAAAGGGGCCATTGACCACTACGTCACCCCTGTCAAGTATGGCCGGATTATTTTGGAGTTTGGAGGCAAGTGTGCGTTTGAGGAGGTGGAGCCCTTTCTATTGGAAGTTGCCAAGAAGCTGCCATTTCCTGCAAAGGTCGTCAGCAAGAAATCCTTGGAGGAGCTGATGACGGAAGATGAGCAGAAGGCCAAGAACAACCAGAATCCCTGGACCTTTGAAAGAATTGCAACCATGAACATGATGGGAATCCGCAAAGTGTTGAGTCCGTTTGATTTAAAATATCATGGCAGATTCTGTGGGAAATTTCGCGTTCCTAATCGTGTGTGATGATTAATAAATCTGTTTGAATAACTGGATCTATATCAGAATATCTGCACAGTACAAATTAAAAGAAATATAGAATGCATCTTCAGAGTGGAAGCCATCTTGGCTGGGAGTCAGAAGGTGGTCGGTCCAGGCCCCATTGTAGTGTTTACTGATTGGAGTGTTGGTGGTGCTGCCCTTTGGATGACATTAGCCTGAGGTCCTGTCAATCGTGCATCAGAGGTCCCATATCTGCATTAAAAGAGCAGGGAGTTCTTCCTGTCATGTGGCCAACCGCCCTCCACCTCTACCCACACTCCCCCTCCCACCCCCCCTCCAACACCACAAAAATAGCACAATGGAATCTACAGTGCCTCCCCCTCCCACCCCCCATCCAACACCACAAAAATAGCACAATGGAACCTACAGTGCATTCCAGATCATCACAACTCGCTGCATTAAAAAAATTCTCTTCCTCTCCCTCTGGTTCTTTTGCCAATCTTTCAATTGCAATTTATTTCTTTTCATACCAAGGCTAGATGTTTTTGGACACACTGTTCACAGTTTGTTAATCCCTGTGCATTTTACACTTTGCAGCTTTACCTGCTAAACCAAACTGAAGAATTTCTGCAAAACCAGTTGATTAAAGAAACAAAAACAGAAAACAAGGTTTAATCACTCCCATTCTGCTATCTCTCCAAGCTTGGTTTTCTCTCCAAAGTTTTAAAAAAAGAGGCATTTTATATTGGCTTCCATCTGAAACATTACCTGGACAAAGCTTTTCCAATTCATTTGCAGCTTTAGGAAAGGCGCACTCCCACTTACCCTGAGAAAACGACGCTCGTCCAGCCGACAGCATTCTGGAAACTCCAGGCACACGTCGCCTGTAACTCACTGCAGCTGGCAGAGTGTGAGCTGTCGAAAAATTATCAACTTCAAGCCCAGGCTTCTGGAAGAGGCAAAGGCCTCCCAAGTACTAAACTTAATGAAGGTACTTGGACACACAAGACAATTTTATAGCCAAGTTTAACCATGTTATTATGAAATATGCGATTTAAAAAAATACATATTTAGATGTTAGAAATCTTACAGGAAACTTTCGTTTAACCAGAGGTTAAAAGTCCGGAAAGCTCTATCTGCCGGCAAAATTCAGGAGCCGTTTCCTGTAAGTTTTTTCACTTCTCGTTGCTTTTTTTCCCCCCAGTCAGGCTCTGCAAGGTCAAGCTGAAGCTGTTGCTTAGCTACAGAGATGCTCTTAAGCTGCGGCCGACTGTTTTGAAGCTGTTGCTAAGCAACAGGGTTTGTTGATTCACACGGAGCTGAAAAGCTCCGTATGTTTTAACATTAGCGCTGGTTTATACGGCAGTTTTGATGGGACGGCACCAACTCGGTCCCGTCAGTGCCGGATACCAGAAAGTTTCCTGTATTTTGAGTTTGTGGTTAGCAGACTGACGAAGAAAAGGCAGATGAAGGATTTTGAGCGTATTTGCGATGCGAGTGCTTCACCTTTTATTTGCTGAGATGTCTGCAGAAGACTACTTTTCCTGGATAATAAATCTGCATATGAATGAATTGCAATTAATAAACTTGGATTTCAACCAATCATCTGCAGGTTGAAAAGGTTTCCATCTAGACCTTTGCTGATATTATGGCTGACGCCCAGAGGGTGATGTAAGTGACAGGAAATGCGTGAAGTCGCACAGATTTTCTTCTGGGGTAAGTCACACTTTAGAAGGACTGTAACATTACACCATATAAAACACAATGAGTTATTCATCTGCTTAACAGATACAGCAATAACTTCCATTTATATAACGTCGTTAAGATAGTAAAATGTCCCAAGGCGCTTCACAGGAGCAACAATGTGACACTGAGCCATATAGGAGATAGTAGGACAGGTGACCAAAAGCTTGGTCAAAGAGCTATGTTTTAAGGAGCATATTAAAGGTGGAGAGAGAGGTGGAGCGGTTTAGAGGTGGAATTCCAGAGCTTGGGGCCCAGGTGGCTGAAAGCATAGCCGCAAATGTGGGTCGAAGGAAAGCAGGGATGCGCAAGAGGCCAGAATTGGAGGCACGCAGAGTTCTCTGAAGGTTGTAGGGCTAGAAGAGGTGACAGAGATAGGAAGGGGCAAGGACATGGAGGGATTTGAAAACAAGGATGAGGATTTTCAATTTGAGGCGTTGCTGGACTGGAAGCTAGTGTAGGTCAGCGAGCACAGGGTTGATAGGAGAACAAAACTTGGTGCAAGTTAGGATCTGGGCAGCAGAGTTTTAAATGAGCTGGAGTTTAGAGAGTGGAAGATGGGAGGCCGTCCAGGGTCCAGGACAGCACTGGAATAGTTGAGCCTGGAGGTAGTAAATGCATGGATGGCGATAGGAGTCTGTTCAAAGCTACAAAGTCTGATTACTGTTCAGTGGACAGCAGGTGAGTTTATACAAAGGTCAGTTAAGGGGCTGTAGACAATCTGGCTCCAGTATTTTGTGTTCCTGGAGAGTTCTCTATAATTTTTTGTCGAAGTATGACACAGAGCGTTGACTGATGAGAGGAGATGGATGCTAGACGTACTGTTTCTGTCATATTAACAGCGAATCTCCTTGGCACTCCATGGTTCGCAGTGAGTGAGAGGATGCCCAGTTTTATCAGGACAGAAACATCATCACATGGGAAACACAAAGTATTGGCCCAGAAATTGGTGTCGGGGGCTTCCCGCGGGTGCAAGCCCCTGACCTACACTTACCTAGTGCGCCGGCAGTTGAGGCCTGGGCCTACGTGGATTTCCTGTCTGTGGCCCGGTCCAGCTCCCGGCGCGCTGTGCTTGCGTGATCCAGCGGCGTAGTTAGTGCGATGCGTCCCCTGGGATCACGTGAGCACTGGGAAACCAATCGGAGGAGGGAAAAGCCCATTCATGAGATTGACAGAAAGAACTGTCAAACTCATGAAAACTCGGGCCCCCAAAACAGTATGACCCTTCAAATAAATATTTTTTTTAAATCACACTTTTTAAATAAACTATAAATAACTATTTTAAACAATAATTTTAATTTTTGAAAAAAATAATTTTATAAAAAAACGGGGCTAAAAATACACTTACCTTACTTTAAATTATTTAAAAATAATAAACCTGTGGAAAAAAAATTCTAATTTTAATTAATTGACCACTTACCTTTTAAAATGAAGTCCTTACGCCTGGTTTTTAAATGTAAAATGTCGAGGCCTTCACGCACGGAAAAACCTGTTAAAAAAAAAGAGGAAGTTCAAGGCGCACGCGCAGACTCCCGCGCGCACGCGTTCGACCTCTGAATCCCTTCGTTCAGAGGATCGGGAATGCTGGTTTCCCGCGCATGCAAGAAACCGGCACTTCCATCGGGTCCACGCGTGAGTACTCCGTGCTTACTCGCGCGTTGGGACCCGAATATCTGGGCCATTATTCTGTTGCTAAAATGTAGGTGTGTGTCCCTTCAAGGATTTAAAATCTAATTGCTGTTAAGTAAGCAAATATATAGAACCCCATCTCCCTCCTAATATCCTCTTCAGCCAAACATATTTGGAATGTTCTTTAATAACAACAGAAAATGCTGGAAAAACTCAGCAGGACAGGCAACATCCATGGAGAGAGAAATAGAGTCAACGTTTCAGGTCGAAACCCTTCGTCAGGATTGAAAAAAACACAGGAAATGAAACCCTTGTGTCTCAAGGGGTTTTATACCCTTATCTATGTAACAATTATTAAGAAGGACTCCGGGGTGGAGAGTTTAGTTAACGGCCATTTTATTTACAATGTGCTTCTTCACTCAATGCACTACATTTCCCATAGTGCATTGCAAATCACCACGACGGTATCCCATGTGGGACAATTCTAATACACATTTAAAATACACAACAAAAACAGATTAAAAGGCCAGTTTGGGGGCTGGGAAATGGGGATGAAGAGCCAAACAGAGATCCCGTCGAAGAGAAGAGCAGAACTTCTTCAAGGTAGGCATTCCGAGAAGAGGTGTGGCAGTGAACCAAACACCAGTACGATAGCAAAATACTGCGGATGCTGGAAATCCGAAATAACAGAAAATGCTGGAATGCTCTTTAGTTGTCTATAGGTAGCAACGATACAAACACAAACCGGTTACTGATTTGATGCAGCACGCAACATGTACAGGGTCTAAAAGTAGATAAAATAACACAAGGCTCTAAAGTTTTGCTTTATAAAAGCTTTGATTACAGAAACTATCCTGTTATAACATTTCTGCCGCTTGCTTCTTGCATGCAGTGCCTCAACTTGTGCATAAAACGATGCTGGCGGAACAGCACCAGGTCAGGGCAAATAGACACGAAAGCTAACAGTGGATCAGGGTACCTCATTTAGAAGAAAAGAATGAATTGCATTTCTATAGCGCCTTTCACGACCACAGGACGTCCCAAATTGCTTTACAGCCAATGAAGTACTTTAGAAGTGTAGTCACTGTTGTAATGTGGGAAAGTACCGCAGTGATGTGGGGTAGGACGGGGAGGGATGAGCAGAACTCCACCGCCCGATTTGTGTACCATGATTCCTGCTGGGAAGTGTGTACATGAGGATAGATTGGACTCTGCCCCAATGACCTCGCACACTTAGACTGCCAACTGTCACTGTGCTCATACATGAAGACTAGTCAAGTGGCAAGGTATCCAAAGGCTGCTGCCATGGAACCATAACCAGGACTTGTCAGGCTTCAGGAAGTTCGGTGGGGGTGGAATACATATTCCATCAGTGCTGGGACCGAACAAAACTTCTACTGTTAATCATTACATTTACACCCAGAAATGAGGCACAGCCTCTGCCAGGCTCTTCAGGTAATAGTCTCAAACAGGCTGAAATTAATCATTTATTCATTGAGATGGTTACTGTGTGTATTGATACATATTGAAATCAAACCCCTTGAGTGCTGAGCCTGTGTTCCCGTGTCCTATTCCCCAGTTTAATTTAAAGTAATATTCTGGATTAACCCGTTCCATACTATTTAAGAACATAAGAAATAGGAGCAGGAGTCGGCCATTTGGCCCCTCGAGCCTGCTCCGCCATTCAATAAGATCATGGCTGATCTGATCTTGGCCTTAACTCCACTTTTCTGCCTGTTCCCCATAATCCTTGACTCCCCTGTAGTTCAAAAATCTGTCTCTCTCAGCCTTGAATATATTCAATGACCCAGCCTCCACAGCTTTTGGGTAGAGAATTCCAAAGATTCATGACCCTCTGAGAAGAAATTCCTCCTCATCTCTGTCTTAAATGGGCGACCCCTTATTCTGAAACTATGACCCCTAGTTCTAGATTTCCCCACGAGGGGAAACATCCTCTCAGCATCTACCCTGTCAAGCCCCTCAGAATCTTATGTTTCAATAAGATCACCTCTCATTCTTCTAAACTCCAATGAGTATAGAAACATAGAAGGTAGGAGCAGGCCATTCGGCCCCTCGAGCCTGCTCTGCCATTCAATGCGATCATGGCTGATCATCCAAATTCAGTACCCGGTCCCTGCTTTCTCCCCATATCCCTTGATCCCTTTAGCCTTAAGAAATATATCCAACTCCTTCTTGAATATATTTAATGAATTGGCCTCTACTGTCTTCTGTGGTAGAGAATTCCACAGGTTCACCACTCTCTGGGTGAAGAAATTCCTCCTAATTTCTGTCCTAAATGGCTTAACCCTTATCCTTAGAGTGTGACCCCTGGTTCTCGACTCCCCGACCATCGGGAACATCCTTCCTGCATCTAGTCTGTCCAGTCCTGTCAGAATTTTATAAGTTTCAATGAGATCCCCTCTCCTCTAAACTCCAGCGAGTACAAGCCCAATCGACCCAATCTCTCCTCATATGTCATTCCTGCCATCCCAGGTATCAGCCTGGTGAATCTTCGCTGAACTCCTTCCATGACAAGAACATCCTCAGATAAGGCGACCAAAACTGCACACAATACTCAAAGGTGTGGTCTCACCAAGGCCCTGTACAACTGCAGCAAGACATCCTTGTTCCTGTACTCAAACCCTCTCGCTACGAAGGCCAACATACCATTTGCCTTCTTAACCGCCTGCTGCATCTGCATGCTTACTTTCAGCGACTGGTGCACAAGGACACCCAGGTCTCGTTGCACTTCCCCTTCTCCCGATCTATTGCCATTCAGATAATAATCTGCCTTCCTGTTTTTGACACCAAAGTGGATAACCTCACATTTATCCACGTTATATTGCATCTGCCATGCTTCTGCCCAATCACCCAACCTGTCCAAATCATCCTGGAGTTTCTCGGCATCCCCCTCACAGCACACACGCCACCCAGCTTTGTGTCATCTGCAAACTTGGAGATATTACATCTAGTTCCCTTGTCTAGATCATTAATATATGTTGTGAATAGCTGGGGTCCAAGGACCGATCCCTGCGGTACCCCACTAGTCACTGCCTGCCACTCGGAAAAAGACCTGTTTATTCCAACTCTTTTTCTGTCTGCCAACCAGTTCTCTATCCAAGTCAATACCTTGCCCCCAATCCCATGTGCCTTAACTTTACATGCTAATCTCTTATGCGGGACCTTATCGAAAGCCTTTGGAAAGTCCAAATACACCACATCTACTGGTTCTCCCTTATCTACTTTACCAGTTACATCCTCAAAAAATTCCAGTAGATTAGACAAACACGATTTACCTTTTGTAAATCCATGTTGACTTTGTCCGATCCTGTCACTGTTTTCCAAGTGCTCTGCTATTACATCTTTTCTAATGGACTCTAGTATTTTCCCCACTACCGATGTCAGGCTTACCGGTCTATAATTCCCCGTTTTCTCTCTACCACCTTTTTTGAATAGTGAGGTAACATTAGCTACCCTCCAATCCATGGGTACTGTTCCGGATTCCATCGAATGTTGGAAGATGATCAGCAATGCATCTACTATTTCTAGGGCCACTTCCTTAAGTCCCCGAGGATGTAGATTATCAGGCCCTGGGGATTTATCGGCCTTCAATCCCGTCAATTTCCCTAACACCATTTCCCTACAAATACTGATTTCTTTCAGTTCCTCCCTTTCATCAGACCCTATGTTTCCCGACATCTCTGGGAGGTTATTTGTGTCCTCCTTTGTGAAGACAGAACCAAAATATGTATTTAGTTGGTCTGCCATTTCTTTGTTCCCCATTATAAATTCCCCTGATTCTGACTGCAAGGGACCTACGCTTGACTTCACCAATCTTTTTCTCTTCACATATCTATAAAAGCTTTTACAGTCAGTTTTTATTTTCCCTGCAAGCTTACTCTCATATTCTATTTTCCCCTTCTTAATTAATCCGTTTGTCCTCCTTTGTTGAATCCTAAACTGCTCCCAATCCTCAGGTTTACTGCTTTTTCTGGCCAATTTATATGTCCTCTCCTTGGATCTTATGCTATCCCTAATTTCCCTTGTTAGCCACGGTTGAGTCACCTTTTTTGTTTTATTTTTATGCCAAACTGGGATGAACAAATTCTGTAGTTCCTCCATGCGGTCTTTGAATGTTTGCCATTGCCTATCCACCGTCAACCCTTTGAGTGACATTCCCCAATCAATCCTACCCAACTCACGCCTCATACCATCGTAGTTTCCTTTATTTAAATTCAGGACCCTAGTCTCTGAGTCAACTACTTCACTCTCCATCTTAATGAAGAATTCTATCATATTATGATCGCTCCGACCCAAGGGGCCTCGTACAACAAGATTGCTAATTAATCCTTTCTCATTACATAATACCCAGTCTAAGATGGCCTGATCTCTAGTTGGTTCCTCGACATATTGGTCCAGGAAACCATCCCGTAAACACTCCAGGAATTCCTCCTCCACAGTATTGTTAGTAATTTGGTTAGACCCATCTATATGTAGATTAAAGTCACCCATGATGACTGCTGTGCCCTTATTGCACGCTTCTCTAATTTCCCATTTAATGCCATCCCCAACCTCCGCATTACTGTTTGGAAGTCTATATACCACTCCCACTAACGTTTTTTGTCCCTTGGTATTTCTCAGTTCTACCCATACAGATTCCACATCATCAGAGCTAATATCCTTCCTTACAATTTTGTTAATCTCCCCTTTAACCAGCAATGCTACCTCACCTCCCTTTCCTTTTTGCCTATCTTTCCTGAATATTGAATACCCCCGGATGTTGAGTTCCCAGCCTTGGCCACCCTGGAGCCATGTTTCCGTAATCCCAATCAAATCATAGTCGTTTACCTCTATTTGCACAGCTAATTCATCCACCTTATTACGAATGCTCCTCGCATTAAGACACAAGGCCTTCAGGCTTTTTTTTAAACGCTCTTAGACCTATTAGAATTATTATTTACTGTGGCCATGTTTGATTTACACCATTGATTTCTCTGACTGCCACTTTTGTTTTTCTCCTTCCTATCTTTTGCTTTTATCCTTGTTTCCCTTTCCTCTGTCTCCTTGCTCAGGTTCCCAACCCCCTGCCATTTTAGTTTAAACCCTCCCCCAGAGCACTTGCAAACACTCCCCCTAGGACATCGGTCCCGGCCCAACCTGCTCAACCTTCATCTCGGGAATCAACCTAGTGAACCTTCTCTGAACTGCCTCCAATGCAAGTATATCCCTCCTTAAATAAGGAGACCAAAACGGTATGCAGGACTCCAGGTGTGGTCTCACCAACGCCCTGTACAGTTGTAGCAAGACTTTCCTACTTTTATACTCCATTCCCTTTGCAATAAAGGTCAACATTCCATTTGCCTACTTGCTGTACCTGCATGCTAACTTTTTGTGTTTCATGTACGAGGACCCCCAGATCCCTCTGTACCGCAGCATTTTGTAGTCTCTCTCCATTTAAATAATAATTTGCTTTTCTATTCTTCCTACCAACATGGATAACCTCATATTTTCCCACATTATACTCCATCTGCCAAATTTTTCCCCATTCACTTAACCTCTCTATATCCCTTTGCAGACTGTGTACTCCTCACAACTTGCTTTCCCACCTATCTTTATATTGTCAGCAAATTTGGCTACAGTACACTCGCTTCCTTCATCCAAGTCATTAATATAGATTGTAAATAGTTGAGGTCCCAGCACTGATCCCTGTGGCACCCCACTAGTTACAGTTTGCCAACCTGAAAATGACCCATTTATCCCGACTCTCTTTTCTGTTAGTTAGCCGATCCTCTATCCATGCTAATATATTACCTTCAACACCGTGAGCGCTTATCTTGTGCAGCAACCTTTTATGTGGCACCTTATCAAATGCCTTTTGGAAATCCAAATACACCACATCTACTGGTTCCCCTTTATCCACCCTATTCGTTACATCCACAAAGAACTCTAATAAATTTGGCCAAACACGATTTCCCTTTCATAAAAGCATATTGACTCTGCTTGATAGTATTCTGATTTTCTAAATGTCCTGCTATTACTTCCTTAATAATGGATTCCAGCATTTTCCCAATGACGGATTTAGTATCTTGAATAACTCCATAAGATCACCCCTCAGGCACTGCCTTTCCAGACAAAATGTCAGACAGAGGCTAGACTGGGTATTGTCAGACAGATAATAGACTGGGCAGAGTCAGACAGAAGCTAGACTGGGCAGGGTCAGACAGAGGCTAGACTGGGCAGGGTCTAGACTGAGCGGTGTCAGGCAGTCAGAGTCAGACAGGCCAGACTGGACACTGTCAGACAAAGATAGGCTGGGCAGGATCAGACAGAGGGTCAGACAGAGGATAGACTGGGCAGGGTCAGACAGAGGGTCAGACAGAGGCTAGACTGGGCAGGATCAGACAGAGGGTCAGACAGAGGCTAGACTGGGCAGGATCAGACAGAGGGTCAGAAAGACGATAGACTGGGCAGGGTCAGACAAAGATAGGCTGGGCAGGATCAGACAGAGGGTCAGACAGAGGCTAGACTGAGCAGGGTCAGACAGAGGCTAGACTGGGCAGGGTCAGACAGAGGCTAGACTGGGCAGGGTCAGACAGAGGCTAGACTGAGCAGGGTCAGACAGAGGCTAGACTGGGCAGGGTCAGACAGAGGCTAGACTGAGCAGGGTCAGACAGAGGCTAGACTGAGCAGGGTCAGACAGAGGGTCAGACAGAGGCTAGACTGAGCAGGGTCAGACAGAGGCTAGACTGAGCAGGGTCAGACAGAGGCTAGACTGGGCAGGGTCAGACAGAGGCTAGACTGGGCAGGGTCAGACAGAGGCTAGACTGGGCAGGGTCAGACAGAGGCTAGACTGGCAGGATCAGACAGAGGCCAAACTGGGCAGTGTCAGACAAAGGCTAGACTGGGCAGGGTCAGACAGAGGTAAGACTGGGCAGGGTCAGACATAGGTTAGACTGAGCAAGCTCAGAAAAGTCTAGACTGGATGGAGTCGGACAGAGGCCAGACTGGACAATGTCTAAAATGAGGCCAGACTGGACACTGTCAGACCGATATAGATTGGGCTGGGTCAGACAGAGTCTAGACTGGGTAGGGTCAGACAGAGTCTAGACTGGGCAGGGTCAGACAGAGTCTAGACTGGGCAGGGTCAGACAGAGGCTTGACTGGACAGGGTGAGACAGAGTCTAGACTGGACAGGGTCAGACTGAGGCTAGACTGGGCAGGGTCTGACAGAGACTAGACTGCACAGGGCCAGACAAGTCTACACTGGGCAGGGTCAGACAGAGGATAGACTGGGCAGGGTCAGACAGTGTCTAGACTCGACAGAGGCCAAAATGCAGTGTCTAAAATGAGGCCAGACTGGGCAGTGCCTAAAATGAGGCTAGACTGGGCAGGGTCAGACAGTGTCTAGACTGGGCAGGGTCAGACAGTGTCTAGACTGGGCAGGGTCAGACAGTGTCTAGACTGGGCAGGGTCAGACAGAGGCCAGACTGGGCAGTGCCTAAAATGAGGCTAGACTGGGCAGGGTCAGACAGTGTCTAGACTGGGCAGGGTCAGACAGTGTCTAGACTGGGCAGGGTCAGACAGTGTCTAGACTGGGCAGGGTCAGACAGTGTCTAGACTGGGCAGGGTCAGATGGAGGCCAGACTGGACAGTGTCTAAAATGAGGCAAGACTGGGCAGAGTCAGACAGAGGCCAGACTGGACAGGATCAGACGGAGGCCAGACTGGACATGGTCAGACAGCTGCCAGACTGGGCAGCATCAGACAAGTTCTACGCTGGGCAGGATCAGACAGGGTCTAGACTGGGTGGTGTCAGGCAGACAGAGTCTCGACGGAACAGGGTCAGACAGAGGGTAGACTGGGCAGGGTCAGACAGAGGCTTGAATGGGCAGGATCAGACAGGGTCTAGACTGGGCAGGGTCTAGACTGGGCGGTGTCAGGCAGTCAGAGTCTAGACAGCACAGGGTCAGACAGAGGCTTGACTGGGCAGGGTCAGACAGAGGCTTGACTGGGCAGGGTCAGACAGAGGCTAGACTGAGCAGGGTCAGACAAGTCTAGACTGGGCAGGGTCAGACAGAGGCCAGACTGGACAGTGTCAGACAGGCCAGACTGGGCAGGGTCAGACAGAGTCTAGACTGGGCAGCATCAGACAGTTTCTAGGCTGGGCTGGGTCAGACAGGGACCAAACTGGGCAGGGTCAGATGGAGGCCAGACCAGGCAGTGTCAGACAGAGGCTAGACTGGCAGGATCAGACAGAGGCCAGACTGGACAGTTTCAGATTGAGGCCAGATTTGACAATGCCAGACAGATTCTAGACTGGGCAGGGTCAGACAGAGATAGACTGGGGAGGATCGGCAAGAGTCTAGACTGGGCAGAGTCAGAGGCTCGATTGGCAGGATCAGATGGAGGCTAGACTGGGCAGGGTCAGACAGTGTCTAGACTGGGCAGGGTCAGACAGAGTCTAGACTGGGCAGGGTCAGACAGAGTCTAGACTGGGCAGGGTCAGACAGAGGCTTGACTGGACAGGGTGCGACAGAGTCTAGACTGGGTAGTTTGAGACAAAGGCTAGACTGGGCAGGGTCAGACAGAGGTCAGACTGAACAGTGTAAGACAGAGGCCAGCCTGGACAGGGTCAGACAGAGTCTAGATTGGGCAGGGTCAGACAGAGTCTAGACTGGGCAGGGTCAGACAGAGTCTAGACTGGGCAGGGTCAGACAGAGTCTAGACTGGGCAGGGTCAGACAGAGTCTAGACTGGGCAGGGTCAGACAGAGTCTAGACTGGGCAGGGTCAGACAGAGGCCAGACTGGACAGGGTCAGACAGAGGCTATACTGGCAGGGTCAGACAGAGGCTAGACTGGGAAGGGATAGACAGAGGCTAGACTGGGCAGGGTCAGACAGAGGCTGTACTCGGAAGTGATGAACAGAGGCCAGACTCTGCAGGGTCAGACAGAGGCTGGACTGGGAAGGATCAGACAGAGGCTAGACTGAGCAGGGTCAGACAGAGGCTAGACTTGGCAGGGTCAGACAGAGGCTAGACTAGGAAGATTCAGACAGAGGCTAGACTGGCAGAATCAGACAGAGGCTAAACTGGAAAGTGACAGGCAGAGGCAAGCTGGACAGGGTGAGTCAGAGTCTAGAATGGGCAGTTTGAGACAGAGGCTAGACTCGGGCAGGGTCAGATGGAGGCCTGACTGGACAGTGCCAGACAGGCTAGACTGGGCAGGATCAATGAGTGTCCAGCCTGGGAAGGATCAGACGGAGGCCAGACTGGGCTGGGTCAGACAGAGGCCAGACTGGGCAGAGTCAGACAGAGGCTAGAATAGGCAGGGTCAGACAGATGCTAGACTGGGCAGGGTCAGGCAGAGGCTAGACTGCATAGGGTCAGACAGAGACTAGACTGGAAAGTGACAGACAGAGGCCAGTCTGGACAGTGTCAGACAGAGGCCAGACTGGGCAGGTTCAGACAGAGGCTAGATTAGGAAGGTTGAGACAGAGGCTAGACTGGCAGGATCAGACAGAGGCTAGACTGGAAAGTGACAGACAGATGTAAGCTGCACAGGGTGAGTCAGAGACTAGACTGGGCAGTTTGAGACAGAGGCTAGACTGGGCAGGGTCAGACAGTGGCTAGACTGGGAAGGATCAGACAGAGGCTAGACTGAGCAGGGTCAGACAAGTCTAGACAGAGCAGGGTCAGACAGAGGCTAGTCTGCACAGGGTCAGACAGAGGCTAGACTGGGCAGGATCAGACTGAGGCTTGACTGGGCAGGGTCAGACAGAGGCTTGACTGTGCAGGGTCAGGCAGAGCCGAGACTGAGCAGGGTCAGACAAGTCTAGACTGGGCAGGGTCAGACAGAGTCTAAACTAGGAACGTTCAGACAGAGGCTAGACTGGCAGGATCAGACAGAGGCTAAACTGGAAAGTGACAGAGAGAGGCAAGCTGGACAGGGTGAGTCAGAGTCTAGAAAGGGCAGTTTGAGACAGAGGCTAGACTGGGCAGGGTCAGAGGGAGGCCAGACTGGACAGGGTCAGACAGAGTCTAGACTGGGCAGGGACAGACAGAGTCAAAACTGGGCAGGGTCAGACAGAGGCAAGACTGGACAGTGTCAGACAGAGGCTAGACTGGGCAGGGTCAGTCAGTGTCCAGACTGCGAAGGATCAGACAGAGGCCAGACTGGACAGGGTCAGATGGAGGCCAGACTGGGCATTGTAAGACAAAGGCCAGACTGGGCTGGGTCAGACAGAGGCCAGACTAGGATGGTTCAGACAGAGGCTAGACTGGCAGGATCAGACAGAGACTAGACTGGAAAGTGACAGACAGAGGCAAGCTGGACAGGGTGAGTCAGAGTCTAGACTGGGCAGTTTGAGACAGAGGCTAGACTGGGCAGAGTCAGATGGAGGCCAGATTGGACAGTGTAATACAGAGGCCAGCCTGGATAGGGTCAGAGAGATTCTAGACTAGGAAGGGTCTGACAGAGGCTAGACTGGCAGGATCAGACAGAGGCTAGACTGGACAGTAATAGACAGTGTCCAGCTGGACAGGGTGAGACAGAGTCTAGACTGGGCAGTTTGAGACAGAGGCTAGACTGGGCAGTGTCAGATGGAGGTCAGGCTGGACAGTGTAAGACAGAGGCCAGCCTGGACAGGGTCAGACAGAGTCTAGGTTGGGCAGGGTCAGACAAGTCTATACTGGGCAGGGTCAGACAGAGGCTAGACTGCACAGGGTCAGACAGAGGCTAGACTGGGCAGGGTTAGACAGAGGCTTGACTGGGCAGGGTCAGACAGAGTCTAGACTGGGCAGGGTCAGACAGTGGCTAGACTGGGCAGGGTCAGACAGAGGCTAGATTGTGCAGGATCAGACAGAGGCTAGACTGGAAAGTGTCAGACAGAGGCAAGCGGGACTGGATGAATCAGAGTCTTGACTAGGCAGTTTGAGACAGAGGCTAGTCTGGGCAGGGTCAGACAGAGTCTAGACTAGGAAGGGTCAGACAGAGGCTATACTGGCAGGATCAGACAGAGGCTAGACTGGACAGTGACAGACAGTGGCCAGCTGGACAGGGTGAGACAGAGTCTAGACTGGGCAGTTTGAGACAGAGGCTAGACTGGCAGGATCAGACAGAGGCTAGACTGGACAGTGACAGACAGTGGCCAGCTGGAAAGGGTGAGACAGAGTCTAGACTGGGCAGTTTGAGACAGAGGCTAGACTGGGCAGGGTCAGATTGAGGTCAGGCTGGACAGTGTAAAACAGAGGCCAGCCTGGACAGGGTCAGACAGAGTCTAGATTGGGCAGGGTCAGACAAGTCTAGACTGGGCAGGGTCAGACAGAGGCTAGACTGGGCAGGGTTAGACAGAGGCTTGACTGGGCAGGGTCAGACAGAGGCTAGACTGGGCAGGGTCAGACAGAGGCTAGACTGGGCAGGGTCAGACAGAGGCTAGACTGTGCAGGGTCAGACAGAGACTAGGCTGGCCAGTGTCAGACAGAGGTCAGACAGGACAGTGTCAGACAGAGGCCAGACTGGGCAGGGTCAGACAGAGTCTAGACTAGGAAGGTTCAGACAGAGGCTAGACTGGCAGGATCAGACAGAGACCAGAGCAGGCAGAATCAGACAGTGTCTAGACTGGGAAGAGTTAGACAAAGGCCAGACCGGGCAGGGTCAGATGGAGGCCAGACTGGGCAGGGTCAGATGGATGCCAGACTGGGCAGCGTCAGACAGAGGCTAGACTTGGCAGGTTCTGACAGAGGCTGGACTGGGCAGGTTCAGACAGAGGCTAGACTGAGCATGGTCAGACAAGTCTAGAGTAGGCAGGGTCAGACAGAGGCCAGATTGGACAATGTCAGACAGAGGCCAGACATGGTAGGGTCAGGCAGAGTCTAGACTGGCCAGCTTCAGACAGTTTCTAGGCTGGTCAGGGTCAGACGGAGGCCAGACCCGGCGGTGTCAGACAGAGGATAGACTGGGCAGGGTCAGAAAGTGTCTCAACTGGGAAGGGTCAGACAGAGGCTAGACTGGCAGGATCAGACAGATGCTAGACTGGACAGTGACTGACAGATGCCAATCTTTGCAGGGTCAGACAGAGCCTAGACTGGGCATGGTCAGACATAGGCCAAACCGGACAGGGTCAGAAGGAGGTTAGACTGGCAAGATCAGACAGACGCTACACTGGGAAGGATCAGACAGACTAGACTGAGCAGGGTCAGACAAGTCTAGACTGGGCAGGGTCAGACAGAGGCCAGACTGTACAGTGTCAGACAGAGGCCAGACTGGGCAGGGTCAGACAGAATCTAGACTGGAAAGTGACAGACAGAGGCACGCTGGACGGTGAGTCAGAGTCTAGAGTGGGCAGTTTGAGACAGAGGCTAGACTGGGCTAGGTCAGACAGAGGCCACGCTTGACAGTGTAACAGAGGCCAGCCTGGATAGGGTCAGACAGAGGCTAGACTGGGCAGGGTCAGACAGTGTCCAGACTGGGAAGGTTCAGATAGAGGCCAGACTGGACAGGGTCAGATGGAGGCCAGACTGGGCATGGTCAGACAGAGGCCAGACTGGACAGGGTCAGACAGAGGCTAGAGTGGGCAGGGTCAGACAGAGGCTAGACTGGGCAGGGTCAGACAGAGGCTCGACTGGGCAGGGTCAGACAGAGGCTAGACTGAGCAGGTTCAGACAAGTCTAGACTCGGCAGAGTCAGACAGAGGCCAGATTGAACAGGGTCAGACGGAGGCCAGACTGGACAGTGTCTAAAATGAGGCTAGACCAGACAGAGGCCAGACTGGACAGGGTCAGAAGGAGGTTAGACTGGCAAGATCAGACAGAGGCTAGACTGGGAAGGGATAGACAGAGGCTAGACTGTGCAGGGTCAGACAGAGGCTAGACTGTGCAGGGTCAGACAGCGGCTAGACTGGGAAGGACCAGACAGAGTCTAGAAAGAGCAGGGTCAGACAGAGGCTAGACTGCACAGGGTCAGACTGAGTCTTGACTGGACAGGGTCAGACTGAGGCTTGACTGGGCAGGGTCAGACAGAGGCTAGACTGCGCATGGTCAGACAGAGACTAGACTGAGCAGGGTCAGACAAGTCTAGACTGGGCAGGGTTAGACAGAGGCCAGACTGGACAGTGTCAGACAGAGGCCAGACTAAGCAGGATCAGACAAGTCTACACTGGGCAGGGTCAGACAGAGGCTTGACTGGGCAGGGTCAGACAGAGGCCCGATTGGACAGTGTCAGACAGAGGCCAGACTGGGCAGGGTCAAACAGATTCTAGACTGGAAAGTGACAGACAGAGGCAAGCTGGACAGGGTGAGTCACAGTCTAGAATGGGCAGTTTGAGACAGAGGCTAGACTGGGCAGGGTCAGACGGAGGCCAGTCTGGACAGTGCAACACAAAGGCCAGCCTGGACAGGATCAGACAGAGTCTAGACTGGGCACGGTCAGACAGAGTCTAAACTGGGCAGGGGCAGACAGAGGCCAGACTAGACAGGGTCAGACAGAGGCTAGACTGGGCAGGGTCAGACAGTGTCCAGAATGGGAAGGATCAGATGGAGGCCAGACTGGACAGGGTCAGATGGAGGCCAGACTGGACAGGGTCAGACAGAGGCTAGACTGGGCAGGGTCAGAGAGAGGCTAGACTGGGCAGGGTCAGAGAGAGGCTAGACTGGGCAGTGTCAGACAGAGGCCAGACTGGACAGGGTCAGACAGAGGCTATACTGGCAGGGTCAGACAGAGGCTAGACTGGGAAGGGATAGACAGAGGCTAGACTGTACAGGGTCAGACAGAAGCTAGACTGTACAGGGTCAGACAGAAGCTAGACTGTGCAGGGTCAGACAGAGGCTAGACTGGGAAGGACCAGACAGAGTCTAGAAAGAGCAGGGCCAGACAGAGGCTAGACTGCACAGGGTCAGACAGAGACTAGACTGGGCAGGGTCAGACTGAGGCTTGACTGGGCAGGGTCAGACAGAGGCTAGACTGGGCAGGGTCAGACAGTGGCTAGACTGGGCGGGGTCAGACAGAGGCTAGATTGCGCAGGATCAGACAGAGGCTAAACTGGAAAGTGTCAGACAGAGGCAAGCTGGACTGGGTGAATCAGAGTCTTGACTAGGCAGTTTGAGACAGAGGCTAGTCTGGGCAGGGTCAAACAGAGGCCAGACTGGACAGTGTAACACAGAGGCCAGCCTGGACAGGGTCAGACAGAGTCTAGACTAGGAAGGGTCAGACAGAGGCTAGACTGGCAGGATCAGACAGAGGCTAGACTGGACAGTGACAGACAGTGGTCAGCTGGACAGGGCGAGACAGAGTCTAGACTGGGCAGTTTGCGACAGAGGCTAGACTGGGCAGGGTCAGATGGAGGTCAGGCTGGACAGTGTAAGACAGAGGCCAGCCTGCACAGGGTCAGACAGAGTCTAGCCTGGGAAGGGTCAGACAGGTCTAGACTGGGCAGGGTCAGACAGAGGCTAGACTGCACAGGGTCAGACAGAGGCTAGACTGGGCAAGGTTATACAGAGGCTTGACTGGGCAGGGTCAGACAGAGGCTAGACTGGGCAGGGTCAGACAGAGTCTGGATTGGGTAGGGTCAGACAGGGTCTAGATTGGGCAGGGTCAGACAGAGTATAGACTGGGCAGGGTCAGACAGAGACTAGACCGGGCAGGGTCAGACAGAGGCCAGACTGGACAGGGTCAGACAGAGGCTATACTGGCAGGGTCAGACGGAGGCTAGACTGGGAAGTATCAGACAGAGGCTAGACTGAGCAGGATCAGACACCTCTACACAGGGCAGGGTCAGACAGAGGGTTGACTGGGCAGGGTCAGACAGAGGCCAGATTGGACAGTATCAGACAGAGGCCAGACTGGCAGGGTCAAACAGAATCTAGACTGGAAAGTGACAGACAGAGGCAAGCTGGACAGGGTGAGTCACGGTCTAGAATGGGCAGTTTGAGACAGAGTCTAGACTGGGCAGGGTCAGACAGAGTCTAAACTGGGCAGGGTCAGACAGAGGCCAGACTGGACAGGGTCAGACAGAGGCTAGGCTGGGCAGGGTCAGACAGAGGCTAGACTGGGCAGGGTCAGACAGAGGCTAGACTGGGCATGGTCAGACAGAGGCTAGACTGTGCAGGGTCAGACAGAGGCCAGACTGGACAGAGTCAGACAGAGGCTATACTGGCAGGGTCAGACAGAGGCTGTACTCGGAAGTGATAAACAGAGGCTAGACTCTGCAGGGTCAGACAGAGGCTGGACTGGGAAGGATCAGACAGAGGCTAGACTGAGCAGGGTCAGACAGAGTCTAGACTAGGAAGATTCAGACAGAGGCTAGACTGGCAGAATCAGACGGAGGCTAAACTGGAAAGTGACAGGCAGAGCCAAGCTGGACAGGGTGAGTCAGAGTCTAGAATGGGCAGGGTCAGACAGAGTCCAGACTGGATAGGGTCAGACAGAGGCTAGACTGGGCAGGGTCAGACAGTGTCCGGGCTGGGAAGGATCAGATGGAGGCCAGACTGGATAGGGTCAGACGTTGGACAGACTGGACAGGGTCAGACAGAGGATAGAATGGGCAGGGTCAGATAGAGTCTAAACTGGGCAGGGGCAGACAGAGTCTAAACTGGGCAGGGGCAGACAGAGGCCAGACTAGACAGGGTCAGACAGAGGCTAGACTGGGCAGGGTCAGACAGTGTCCAGAATGGGAAGGATCAGATGGAGGCCAGACTGGACAGGGTCAGATGGAGGCCAGACTGGACAGGGTCAGACAGAGGCTAGACTGGGCAGGGTCAGAGAGAGGCTAGACTGGGCAGGGTCAGAGAGAGGCTAGACTGGGCAGTGTCAGACAGAGGCCAGACTGGACAGGGTCAGACAGAGGCTATACTGGCAGGGTCAGACAGAGGCTAGACTGGGAAGGGATAGACAGAGGCTAGACTGTACAGGGCCAGACAGAAGCTAGAATGTACAGGGTCAGACAGAAGCTAGACTGTGCAGGGTCAGACAGAGGCTAGACTGGGAAGGACCAGACAGAGTCTAGAAAGAGCAGGGCCGGACAGAGGCTACACTGCACAGGGTCAGACAGAGACTAGACTGGGCAGGGTCAGACTGAGGCTTGACTGGGCAGGGTCAGACAGAGGCTAGACTGGGCAGGGTCAGACAGTGGCTAGACTGGGTGGGGTCAGACAGTGGCTAGACTGGGCGGGGTCAGACAGAGGCTAGATTGCGCAGGATCAGACAGAGGCTAAACTGGAAAGTGTCAGACAGAGGCAAGCTGGACTGGGTGAATCAGAGTCTTGACTAGGCAGTTTGAGACAGAGGCTAGTCTGGGCAGGGTCAAACAGAGGCCAGACTGGACAGTGTAACACAGAGGCCAGCCTGGACAGGGTCAGACAGAGTCTAGACTAGGAAGGGTCAGACAGAGGCTAGACTGGCAGGATCAGACAGAGTCTAGACTGGACAGTGACAGACAGTGGTCAGCTGGACAGGGCGAGACAGAGTCTAGACTGGGCAGTTTGCGACAGAGGCTAGACTGGGCAGGGTCAGATGGAAGTCAGGCTGGGCAGTGTAAGACAGAGGCCAGCCTGGACAGGGTCAGACAGAGTCTAGCTTGGGAAGGGTCAGACAAACCTAGACTGGGCAGGGTCAGACAGAGGCTAGACTGCACAGGGTCAGACAGAGGCTAGACTGGGCAAGGTTATACAGAGGCTTGACTGGGCAGGGTCAGACAGAGGCTAGACTGGGCAGGGTCAGACAGAGTCTGGATTGGGTAGGGTCAGACAGGGTCTAGATTGGGCAGGGTCAGACAGAGTATAGACTGGACAGGGTCAGACAGAGACTAGACCGGGCAGGGTCAGACAGAGGCCAGACTGGACAGGGTCAGACAGAGGCTATACTGGCAGGGTCAGACGGAGGCTAGACTGGGAAGTATCAGACAGAGGCTAGACTGAGCAGGATCAGACACCTCTACACAGGGCAGGGTCAGACAGAGGGTTGACTGGGCAGGGTCAGACAGAGGCCAGATTGGACAGTATCAGACAGAGGCCAGACTGGCAGGGTCAAACAGAATCTAGACTGGAAAGTGACAGACAGAGGCAAGCTGGACAGGGTGAGTCACAGTCTAGACTGGGCAGGGTCAGACAGAGTCTAAACTGGGCAGGGTCAGACAGAGGCCAGACTGGACAGGGTCAGACAGAGGCTAGGCTGGGCAGGGTCAGACAGAGGCTAGACTGGGCAGGGTCAGACAGAGGCTAGACTGGGCAGGGTCAGACAGAGGCTAGACTGTGCAGGGTCAGACAGAGGCCAGACTGGACAGAGTCAGACAGAGGCTATACTGGCAGGGTCAGACAGAGGCTGTACTCGGAAGTGATAAACAGAGGCTAGACTGTGCAGGGTCAGACAGAGGCTGGACTGGGAAGGATCAGACGGATGCCAGACTGGGCAGCGTCAGACAGAGGCTAGACTTGGCAGGTTCTGACAGAGGCTGGACTGGGCAGGTTCAGACAGAGGCTAGACTGAGCATGGTCAGACAAGTCTAGAGTAGGCAGGGTCAGACAGAGGCCAGATTGGACAATGTCAGACAGAGGCCAGACATGGCAGGGTCAGGCAGAGTCTAGACTGGCCAGCTTCAGACAGTTTCTAGGCTGGTCAGGGTCAGACGGAGGCCAGACCCAGCGGTGTCAGACAGAGGATAGACTGGGCAGGGTCAGAAAGTGTCTCAACTGGGAAGGGTCAGACAGAGGCTAGACTGGCAGGATCAGACAGATGCTAGACTGGACAGTGACTGACAGATGCCAAACTTTGCAGGGTCAGACAGAGCCTAGACTGGGCATGGTCAGACATAGGCCAGACCGGACAGGGTCAGAAGGAGGTTAGACTGGCAAGATCAGACAGAGGCTACACTGGGAAGGATCAGACAGAAGCTAGACTGAGCAGGATCAGACAAGTCTGGACTGGGCAGGGTCAGACAGAGGCTTGACTGGGCAGGATCAGACAGAGGCTAGACTGCGCAGGGTCAGACAGACTAGACTGAGCAGGGTCAGACAAGTCTAGACTGGGCAGGGTCAGACAGAGGCCAGACTGTACAGTGTCAGACAGAGGCCAGACTGGGCAGGGTCAGACAGAATCTAGACTGGAAAGTGACAGACAGAGGCACGCTGGACGGTGAGTCAGAGTCTAGAGTGGGCAGTTTGAGACAGAGGCTAGACTGGGCTAGGTCAGACAGAGGCCACGCTTGACAGTGTAACAGAGGCCAGCCTGGATAGGGTCAGACAGAGGCTAGACTGGGCAGGGTCAGACAGTGTCCAGACTGGGAAGGTTCAGATAGAGGCCAGACTGGACAGGGTCAGATGGAGGCCAGACTGGGCATGGTCAGACAGAGGCCAGACTGGACAGGGTCAGACAGAGGCTAGAGTGGGCAGGGTCAGACAGAGGCTAGACTGGGCAGGGTCAGACAGAGGCTAGACTGGGCAGGGTCAGACAGAGGCTAGACTGAGCAGGTTCAGACAAGTCTAGACTCGGCAGTGTCAGACAGAGGCCAGACTGGACAGGGTCAGACAGAGGCTAGACTGGCAGGATCAGACGGAGGATAGACTGGGCAGGGTTAGACAGTGTCTAGAATGGGCAGGGTCAGACAGAGGCGAGACTGGACAGTGTCTAAAATGAGGCTAGACTGCGCAGAGTCAGACAGAGGCCAGATTGAACAGGGTCAGATGGAGGCCAGACTGGACAGTGTCTAAAATGAGGCTAGACCAGACAGAGGCCAGACTGGACAGGGTCAGAAGGAGGTTAGACTGGCAAGATCAGACAGAGGCTAGACTGGGAAGGATTAGACAGAGGCTAGACTGTGCAGGGTCAGACAGAGGCTAGACTGTGCAGGGTCAGACAGAGGCTAGACTGGGAAGGACCAGACAGAGTCTAGAAAGAGCAGGGTCAGACAGAGGCTAGACTGCGCATGGTCAGACAGAGACTAGACTGAGCAGGGTCAGACAAGTCTGGACTGGGCAGGGTTAGACAGAGGCCAGACTGGACAGTGTCAGACAGAGGCCAGACTAAGCAGGATCAGACAAGTCTACACTGGGCAGGGTCAGACAGAGGCTTGACTGGGCAGGGTCAGACAGAGGCCTGATTGGACAGTGTCAGACAGAGGCCAGACTGGGCAGGGTCAAACAGATTCTAGACTGGAAAGTGACAGACAGAGGCAAGCTGGACAGGGTGAGTCACAGTCTAGAATGGGCAGTTTGAGACAGAGGCTAGACTGGGCAGGGTCAGACGGAGGCCAGTCTGGACAGTGCAACACAAAGGCCAGCCTGGACAGGATCAGACAGAGTCTAGACTGGGCAGGGTCAGACAGAGTCTAAACTGGGCAGGGGCAGACAGAGTCCAGACTGGATCGGGTCAGACAGAGGCTAGACTGGACAGTGTCAGACAGAGGCCAGACTAAGCAGGATCAGACAAGTCTACACTGGGCAGGGTCAGACAGAGGCTTGACTGGGCAGGGTCAGACAGAGGCCTGATTGGACAGTGTCAGACAGAGGCCAGACTGGGCAGGGTCAAACAGATTCTAGACTGGAAAGTGACAGACAGAGGCAAGCTGGACAGGGTGAGTCACAGTCTAGAATGGGCAGTTTGAGACAGAGGCTAGACTGGGCAGGGTCAGACGGAGGCCAGTCTGGACAGTGCAACACAAAGGCCAGCCTGGACAGGATCAGACAGAGTCTAGACTGGGCAGGGTCAGACAGAGTCTAAACTGGGCAGGGGCAGACAGAGTCCAGACTGGATCGGGTCAGACAGAGGCTAGACTGGGCAGGGTCAGACAGTGTCCAGAATGGGAAGGATCAGATGGAGGCCAGACTGGACAGGGTCAGATGGAGGCCAGACTGGACAGGGTCAGACAGAGGCTAAACTGGGCAGGGTCAGACAGAGGCTAGACTGGGCAGGGTCAGAGAGAGGCTAGACTGGGCAGTGTCAGACAGAGGCCAGACTGGACAGGGTCAGACAGAGGCTATACTGGCAGGGTCAGACAGAGGCTAGACTGGGAAGGGATAGACAGAGACTAGACTGTACAGGGTCAGACAGAAGCTAGACTGTGCAGGGTCAGACAGAGGCTAGACTGGGAAGGACCAGACAGAGTCTAGAAAGAGCAGGGCCAGACAGAGGCTAGACTGCACAGGGTCAGACAGAGACTAGACTGGGCAGGGTCAGACTGAAGCTTGACTGGGCAGGGTCAGACAGAGGATAGACTGGGCAGGGTCAGACAGTGGCTAGACTGGGCAGGGTCAGACAGAGGCTAGATTGCGCAGGATCAGACAGAGGCTAAAGTGGAAAGTGTCAGACAGAGGCAAGCTGGACTGGGTGAATCAGAGTCTTGACTAGGCAGTTTGAGACAGAGGCTAGTCTGGGCAGGGTCAAACAGAGGCCAGACTGGACAGTGTAACACAGAGGCCAGCCTGGACAGGGTCAGACAGAGTCTAGACTAGGAAGGGTCAGACAGAGGCTAGACTGGCAGGATCAGACAGAGGCTAGACTGGACAGTGACAGACTGGTCAGCTGGACAGGGCGAGACAGAGTCTAGACTGGGCAGTTTGCGACAGAGGCTAGACTGGGCAGGGTCAGATGGAAGTCAGGCTGGGCAGTGTAAGACAGAGGCCAGCCTGGACAGGGTCAGACAGAGTCTAGCTTGGGAAGGGTCAGACAAGTCTAGACTGGGCAGGGTCAGACAGAGGCTAGACTGCACAGGGTCAGACAGAGGCTAGACTGGGTAAGATTATACAGAGGCTTGACTGGGCAGGGTCAGACAGAGGCTAGACTGGGCAGGGTCAGACAGAGTCTGGATTGGGTAGGGTCAGACAGGGTCTAGATTGGGCAGGGTCAGATAGAGGCCAGACTGGACAGGGTTAGACAGAGGCCAGACTGGACAGTGTCAGACAGAGGCCAGACTAAGCAGGATCAGACAAGTCTACACTGGGCAGGGTCAGACAGAGGCTTGACTGGGCAGGGTCAGACAGAGGCCCGATTGGACAGTGTCAGACAGAGGCCAGACTGGGCAGGGTCAAACAGATTCTAGACTGGAAAGTGACAGACAGAGGCAAGCTGGACAGGGTGAGTCACAGTCTAGAATGGGCAGTTTGAGACAGAGGCTAGACTGGGCAGGGTCAGACGGAGGCCAGTCTGGACAGTGCAACACAAAGGCCAGCCTGGACAGGATCAGACAGAGTCTAGACTGGGCAGGGTCAGACAGAGTCTAAACTGGGCAGGGGCAGACAGAGTCCAGACTGGATAGGGTCAGACAGAGGCTAGACTGGGCAGGGTCAGACAGTGTCCAGAATGGGAAGGATCAGATGGAGGCCAGACTGGACAGGGTCAGACAGAGGCTAAACTGGGCAGGCTCAGACAGAGGCTAGACTGGGCAGGGTCAGAGAGAGGCTAGACTGGGCAGTGTCAGACAGAGGCCAGACTGGACAGGGTCAGACAGAGGCTATAGTGGCAGGGTCAGACAGAGGCTAGACTGGGAAGGGATAGACAGAGACTAGACTGTACAGGGTCAGACAGAAGCTAGACTGTGCAGGGTCAGACAGAGGCTAGACTGGGAAGGACCAGACAGAGTCTAGAAAGAGCAGGGCCAGACAGAGGATAGACTGGGCAGGGTCAGACAGTGGCTAGACTGGGCAGGGTCAGACAGAGGCTAGATTGCGCAGGATCAGACAGAGGCTAAAGTGGAAAGTGTCAGACAGAGGCAAGCTGGACTGGGTGAATCAGAGTCTTGACTAGGCAGTTTGAGACAGAGGCTAGTCTGGGCAGGGTCAAACAGAGGCCAGACTGGACAGTGTAACACAGAGGCCAGCCTGGACAGGGTCAGACAGAGTCTAGACTAGGAAGGGTCAGACAGAGGCTAGACTGGCAGGATCAGACAGAGGCTAGACTGGACAGTGACAGACAGTGGTCAGCTGGACAGGGCGAGACAGAGTCTAGACTGGGCAGTTTGCGACAGAGGCTAGACTGGGCAGGGTCAGATGGAAGTCAGGCTGGGCAGTGTAAGACAGAGGCCAGCCTGGACAGGGTCAGACAGAGTCTAGCTTGGGAAGGGTCAGACAAGTCTAGACTGGGCAGGGTCAGACAGAGGCTAGACTGCACAGGGTCAGACAGAGGCTAGACTGGGCAAGGTTATACAGAGGCTTGACTGGGCAGGGTCAGACAGAGGCTAGACTGGGCAGGGTCAGACAGAGTCTGGATTGGGTAGGGTCAGACAGGGTCTAGATTGGGCAGGGTCAGACAGAGGCCAGACTGGACAGGGTCAGACAGAGGCTATACTGGCAGGGTCAGACGGAGGCTAGACTGGGAAGTATCAGACAGAGGCTAGACTGAGCAGGATCAGACACCTCTACACAGGGCAGGGTCAGACAGAGGGTTGACTGGGCAGGGTCAGACAGAGGCCAGGTTGGACAGTATCAGACAGAGGCCAGACTGGCAGGGTCAAACAGGATCTAGACTGGAAAGTGACAGACAGAGGCAAGCTGGACAGGGTGAGTCACAGTCTAGAATGGGCAGTTTGAGACAGAGTCTAGACTGGGCAGCGTCAGACAGAGTCTAAACTGGGCAGGGTCAGACAGAGGCCAGACTGGACAGGGTCAGACAGAGGCTAGGCTGGGCAGGGTCAGACAGAGGCTAGACTGGGCAGGGTCAGACAGAGGCTAGACTGGGCAGGGTCAGACAGAGGCTAGACTGTGCAGGGTCAGACAGAGGCCAGACTGGACAGAGTCAGACAGAGGCTATACTGGCAGGGTCAGACAGAGGCTATACTCGGAAGGGATAAACAGAGGCTAGACTGTGCAGGGTCAGACAGAGGCTGGACTGGGAAGGATCAGACAGAGGCTAGACTGAGCAGGGTCAGACAGAGGCTAGACTTGGCAGGGTCAGACAGAGGCTAGACTAGGAAGATTCAGACAGAGGCTAGACTGGCAGGATCAGACAGAGGCTAAACTGGAAAGTGACAGGCAGAGGCAAGCTGGACAGGGTGAGTCAGAGTCTAGAATGGGCAGTTTGAGACAGAGGCTAGACTGGGCAGGGTCAGATGGAGGCCAGACTGGACAGTGTCAGACAGGCTAGACTGGGCAGGATCAATGAGTGTCCAGACTGGGAAGGATCAGACGGAGGCCAGACTGGACAGGGTCAGATGGAGGCCAGACTGGGCAGGTTCAGACAGAGGCTAGAGTGGGCAGTGTAAGACAGAGGCCAGACATGGCAGGGTCAGACAGAGGCTAGACTGGCCAGCATGAGACAGATTCTAGGCTGGTCAGGGTCAGACAGAGGCTAGACTGGATAGTGATAGACAGTGGCCAGCTGGACAGGGTGAGACAGAGTCTGGTCTGGGCAGTTGAGACAGAGGCTAGACTCGGCAGGGTTAGACAGAGGTCAGACAGGACAGTGTAAGATAGAAAACAGCCTGGACAGGGTCAGACAGTGTCTAGATTGGGCAGGGTCAGACAGAGGCTATACTGGCAGGGTCATATAGAGGCTAGACTAGGCAGGGACAGATCGAGTCTAGACTGGGAAGGATCAGACAGAGGCTAGACTGAGCAGGGTCAGACAATTCTAGACTGCGCAGGGTCAGACAGAGGCTAGACTGCACAGGGTCAGACAGAGGCTTGACTGGGCAGGGTCAGAAAGTGGCTTGACTGGGCAGAGTCAGACAGAGCCGAGACTGCGCAGGGTCAGACAGAGACTAGACTGAGCAGGGTCAGACAGAGGCTAGACAGGGGAGGGTCACACAGAGGCGTGACTGGGCAGGGTCAGACAGTGGCTAGACTGCGCAGGGTCAGGCAGAGACTAGACTGAGCAGGGTCAGACAAGGCTAGACTGGGCAGGGTCAGACAGAATCTAGACTGGAAAGTGACAGACAGAGGCAAGCTGGACAGGGTGAGTGTGGTAAACCACTTTTATCGTTCACTATCGTTACACTATAGTTATCACTGTTGTATTGTTCTCACTGTTCTCACTGTTGTATCACTATACGAGGTCACCTGGGCTGACCACCTCCGACTCCGCCCATGGCTCCACCTACCTGCCCAGGTATAAAGGTAGTCGACTGGCTGGTATTCCTCCTTGTTGGACCCGATCACCCACGAGGGTGGGCTCTGTTATTTAGTCAATAAAAACCTTTAGTTACGTTCCTAACTCGTCGCTTTTTATTGGACGAATTGATAGGTATATCAGTGAGACAGAGTCTAGACTAGCAAGTGTCAGACAGAGGCCAGACTGGACAGGGTCAGACAGAGGCTATACTGGCAGGGTCAGACAGAGGCTAGACTGGGAATGGATAGACAGAGACTAGACTGTGCAGGGTCAGACAGAAGCTACACTGTGCAGGGTCAGACAGAGGCTAGACTGGGAAGGACCAGACAGATTCTAGAAAGAGCAGGGCCAGACAGAGGCTAGACTGCACAGGGTCAGACAGAGGCTAGACAGGGCAGTGTCAGACTGAGGCTTGACTGGGCAGGGTCAGACAGAGGCTAGACTGCGCAGGGTCAGACAGAGACTAGACTGAGCAGGGTCAGACAAGTCTAGACTGGGCAGGGTCAGACAGAAGCCAGACTGGACAGTGTCAGACAGAGGCCAGACTGGACAGTGTCAGACAGAGGCCAGACTGGGCAGGGTCAGACAGAGTCTAGACTAGGAAGGTTCAGACAGAGGCTAGACTGGCAGGATCAGAGAGAGGCTAAACTGGAAAGTGACAGACAGAGGCAAGCTGGACAGGGTGAGTCAGAGTCTGTAATGGGCAGTTTGAGACAGAGGCTAGACTGGGCAGGGTCAGACAGAGTCTAAACTGGGCAGGGTCAGACAGAGGCCAGACGGGACAGTGTCAGACAGTGGCTAGACTGGGCAGGGTCAGACAGTGTCCAGACTGGTAAGGATCAGGCGGAGGCCAGACTGGACAATGTCAGATGGAGGCCAGACTGGTCAGAGTCAGACAGAGGCTAGACTGGGCAGGGTCAGACAGATGCTAGACTGCGCAGGGTCAGACAGAGGCTAGACTACATAGGGTCAGACAGAGACGAGACTGAGCAGGGTCAGACAAGTCTAGACTAGGAATGTTCAGACAGAGGCTAGACTGGCAGGATCAGACAGAGGCTAGACTGGAAAGTGACAGACAGAGGCAAGTTGGACAGGGTGAGTCAGAGTCTAGACTGGGCAGTTTGAGACAGAGGATAGACTGGGCAGGGTCAGCCGGAGGCCAGACTGGACAGTGTAATACAGAGGCCAGCCTGGACAGGGCCAGAGCGATTCTAGACTAGGAAGGGTCAGACAGAGGCTAGACTGGACAGTGTCAGACAGAGTCTAGACTGGGCAGGGTCAGACAGTGTCCAGACTGCGAAGGATCAGACAGAGGCCAGACTGGACAGGGTCAGATGGAGGCCAGACTGGGCATGGTAAGACAAAGGCCAGACTGGGCTGGGTCAGACAGAGGCCAGGCTGGGCAGAGTCAGACAGAGGCTAGACTGGGCAGGGTCAGACAGATGCTAGACTGGGCAGGGTCAGGCAGAGGCTAGACTGCATAGGGTCAGACAGAGACTAGACTGAGCAGGGTCAGACAGAGGCTACACTGCACAGGGTCAGACAGAGGCTAGACTGGGCAGAGTCAGACAGAGGCTAGACTGGGCAGGGTCAGACAGAGTCTAGACTAGGATGGTTCAGACAGAGGCTAGACTGGCAGGATCAGACAGAGGCTAGACTGGAAAGTGACAGACAGAGGCAAGCTGGACAGGGTGAGTCAGAGTCTAGACTGGGCAGTTTGAGACAGAGTCTAGACTGGGCAGAGTCAGATGGAGGCCAGATTGGACAGTGTAATACAGAGGCCAGCCTGGATAGGGTCAGAGAGATTCTAGACTAGGAAGGGTCTGACAGAGGCTAGACTGGCAGGATCAGACAGAGGCTAGACTGGACAGTAATAGACAGTGTCCAGCTGGACAGGGTGAGACAGAGTCTAGACTGGGCAGTTTGAGACAGAGGCTAGACTGGGCAGGGTCAGATGGAGGTCAGGCTGGACAGTGTAAGACAGAGGCCAGCCTGGACAGGGTCAGACAGAGTCTAGATTGAGCAGGGTCAGACAAGTCTAGACTGGGCAGGGTCAGACAGAGGCTACACTGCACAGGGTCAGACAGAGGCTAGACTGGGCAGAGTCAGACAGAGGCTAGACTGGGCAGGGTCAGACAGATGCTAGACTGGGCAGGGTCAGGCAGAGGCTAGACTGCATAGGGTCAGACAGAGACTAGACTGAGCAGGGGCAGACAAGTCTAGACTGGGCAGCGTCAGACAGAGGCCAGACTGGACAGTGTCGGACAGAGGCCAGACTGGGCAGGGTCAGACAGAGTCTAGACTAGGATGGTTCAGACAGAGGCTAGACTGGCAGGATCAGACAGAGGCTAGACTGGAAAGTGACAGACAGAGGCAAGCTGGACAGGGTGAGTCAGAGTCTAGACTGGGCAGTTTGAGACAGAGTCTAGACTGGGCAGAGTCAGATGGAGGCCAGATTGGACAGTGTAATACAGAGGCCAGCCTGGATAGGGTCAGAGAGATTCTAGACTAGGAAGGGTCTGACAGAGGCTAGACTGGCAGGATCAGACAGAGGCTAGACTGGACAGTAATAGACAGTGTCCAGCTGGACAGGGTGAGACAGAGTCTAGACTGGGCAGTTTGAGACAGATGCTAGACTGGGCAGGGTCAGATGGAGGTCAGGCTGGACAGTGTAAGACAGAGGCCAGCCTGGACAGGGTCAGACAGAGTCTAGATTGGGCAGGGTCAGACAAGTCTAGACTGGGCAGGGTCAGACAGAGGCTACACTGCACAGGGTCAGACAGAGGCTAGAATGCGCAGGATCAGACAGAGGCTAGACTGGAAAGTGTCAGACAGAGGCAAGCGGGACTGGGTGAATCAGAGTCTTGACTAGGCAGTTTGAGACAGAGGCTAGTCTGGGCAGGGTCAGATTGAGGTCAGGCTGGACAGTGTAACACAGAGGCCAGCCTGGACAGGGTCAGACAGAGTCTAGATTGGGCAGGGTCAGACAAGTCTAGACTGGGCAGGGTCAGACAGAGGCTAGACTGCACAGGGTCAGACAGAGGCTAGACTGGGCAGGGTTAGACAGAGGCTTGACTGGGCAGGGTCAGACAGAGGATAGACTGGGCAGGGTCAGACAGTGGCTAGACTGGGCAGGGTCAGACAGAGGCTAGATTGCGCAGGATCAGACAGAGGCTAAAGTGGAAAGTGTCAGACAGAGGCAAGCTGGACTGGGTGAATCAGAGTCTTGACTAGGCAGTTTGAGACAGAGGCTAGTCTGGGCAGGGTCAAACAGAGGCCAGACTGGACAGTGTAACACAGAGGCCAGCCTGGACAGGGTCAGACAGAGTCTAGACTAGGAAGGGTCAGACAGAGGCTAGACTGGCAGGATCAGACAGAGGCTAGACTGGACAGTGACAGACAGTGGTCAGCTGGACAGGGCGAGACAGAGTCTAGACTGGGCAGTTTGCGACAGAGGCTAGACTGGGCAGGGTCAGATGGAAGTCAGGCTGGGCAGTGTAAGACAGAGGCCAGCCTGGACAGGGTCAGACAGAGTCTAGCTTGGGAAGGGTCAGACAAGTCTAGACTGGGCAGGGTCAGACAGAGGCTAGACTGCACAGGGTCAGACAGAGGCTAGACTGGGCAAGGTTATACAGAGGCTTGACTGGGCAGGGTCAGACAGAGGCTAGACTGGGCAGGGTCAGACAGAGTCTGGATTGGGTAGGGTCAGACAGGGTCTAGATTGGGCAGGGTCAGACAGAGGCCAGACTGGACAGGGTCAGACAGAGGCTATACTGGCAGGGTCAGACGGAGGCTAGACTGGGAAGTATCAGACAGAGGCTAGACTGAGCAGGATCAGACACCTCTACACAGGGCAGGGTCAGACAGAGGGTTGACTGGGCAGGGTCAGACAGAGGCCAGGTTGGACAGTATCAGACAGAGGCCAGACTGGCAGGGTCAAACAGGATCTAGACTGGAAAGTGACAGACAGAGGCAAGCTGGACAGGGTGAGTCACAGTCTAGAATGGGCAGTTTGAGACAGAGTCTAGACTGGGCAGCGTCAGACAGAGTCTAAACTGGGCAGGGTCAGACAGAGGCCAGACTGGACAGGGTCAGACAGAGGCTAGGCTGGGCAGGGTCAGACAGAGGCTAGACTGGGCAGGGTCAGACAGAGGCTAGACTGGGCAGGGTCAGACAGAGGCTAGACTGTGCAGGGTCAGACAGAGGCCAGACTGGACAGAGTCAGACAGAGGCTATACTGGCAGGGTCAGACAGAGGCTATACTCGGAAGGGATAAACAGAGGCTAGACTGTGCAGGGTCAGACAGAGGCTGGACTGGGAAGGATCAGACAGAGGCTAGACTGAGCAGGGTCAGACAGAGGCTAGACTTGGCAGGGTCAGACAGAGGCTAGACTAGGAAGATTCAGACAGAGGCTAGACTGGCAGGATCAGACAGAGGCTAAACTGGAAAGTGACAGGCAGAGGCAAGCTGGACAGGGTGAGTCAGAGTCTAGAATGGGCAGTTTGAGACAGAGGCTAGACTGGGCAGGGTCAGATGGAGGCCAGACTGGACAGTGTCAGACAGGCTAGACTGGGCAGGATCAATGAGTGTCCAGACTGGGAAGGATCAGACGGAGGCCAGACTGGACAGGGTCAGATGGAGGCCAGACTGGGCAGGTTCAGACAGAGGCTAGAGTGGGCAGTGTAAGACAGAGGCCAGACATGGCAGGGTCAGACAGAGGCTAGACTGGCCAGCATGAGACAGATTCTAGGCTGGTCAGGGTCAGACAGAGGCTAGACTGGATAGTGATAGACAGTGGCCAGCTGGACAGGGTGAGACAGAGTCTGGTCTGGGCAGTTGAGACAGAGGCTAGACTCGGCAGGGTTAGACAGAGGTCAGACAGGACAGTGTAAGATAGAAAACAGCCTGGACAGGGTCAGACAGTGTCTAGATTGGGCAGGGTCAGACAGAGGCTATACTGGCAGGGTCATATAGAGGCTAGACTAGGCAGGGACAGATCGAGTCTAGACTGGGAAGGATCAGACAGAGGCTAGACTGAGCAGGGTCAGACAATTCTAGACTGCGCAGGGTCAGACAGAGGCTAGACTGCACAGGGTCAGACAGAGGCTTGACTGGGCAGGGTCAGAAAGTGGCTTGACTGGGCAGAGTCAGACAGAGCCGAGACTGCGCAGGGTCAGACAGAGACTAGACTGAGCAGGGTCAGACAGAGGCTAGACAGGGGAGGGTCACACAGAGGCGTGACTGGGCAGGGTCAGACAGTGGCTAGACTGCGCAGGGTCAGGCAGAGACTAGACTGAGCAGGGTCAGACAAGGCTAGACTGGGCAGGGTCAGACAGAATCTAGACTGGAAAGTGACAGACAGAGGCAAGCTGGACAGGGTGAGTGTGGTAAACCACTTTTATCGTTCACTATCGTTACACTATAGTTATCACTGTTGTATTGTTCTCACTGTTCTCACTGTTGTATCACTATACGAGGTCGCCTGGGCTGACCACCTCCGACTCCGCCCATGGCTCCACCTACCTGCCCAGGTATAAAGGTAGTCGACTGGCTGGTATTCCTCCTTGTTGGACCCGATCACCCACGAGGGTGGGCTCTGTTATTTAGTCAATAAAAACCTTTAGTTACGTTCCTAACTCGTCGCTTTTTATTGGACGAATTGATAGGTATATCAGTGAGACAGAGTCTAGACTAGCAAGTGTCAGACAGAGGCCAGACTGGACAGGGTCAGACAGAGGCTATACTGGCAGGGTCAGACAGAGGCTAGACTGGGAATGGATAGACAGAGACTAGACTGTGCAGGGTCAGACAGAAGCTACACTGTGCAGGGTCAGACAGAGGCTAGACTGGGAAGGACCAGACAGATTCTAGAAAGAGCAGGGCCAGACAGAGGCTAGACTGCACAGGGTCAGACAGAGGCTAGACAGGGCAGTGTCAGACTGAGGCTTGACTGGGCAGGGTCAGACAGAGGCTAGACTGCGCAGGGTCAGACAGAGACTAGACTGAGCAGGGTCAGACAAGTCTAGACTGGGCAGGGTCAGACAGAAGCCAGACTGGACAGTGTCAGACAGAGGCCAGACTGGACAGTGTCAGACAGAGGCCAGACTGGGCAGGGTCAGACAGAGTCTAGACTAGGAAGGTTCAGACAGAGGCTAGACTGGCAGGATCAGAGAGAGGCTAAACTGGAAAGTGACAGACAGAGGCAAGCTGGACAGGGTGAGTCAGAGTCTGTAATGGGCAGTTTGAGACAGAGGCTAGACTGGGCAGGGTCAGACAGAGTCTAAACTGGGCAGGGTCAGACAGAGGCCAGACGGGACAGTGTCAGACAGTGGCTAGACTGGGCAGGGTCAGACAGTGTCCAGACTGGTAAGGATCAGGCGGAGGCCAGACTGGACAATGTCAGATGGAGGCCAGACTGGTCAGAGTCAGACAGAGGCTAGACTGGGCAGGGTCAGACAGATGCTAGACTGCGCAGGGTCAGACAGAGGCTAGACTACATAGGGTCAGACAGAGACGAGACTGAGCAGGGTCAGACAAGTCTAGACTAGGAATGTTCAGACAGAGGCTAGACTGGCAGGATCAGACAGAGGCTAGACTGGAAAGTGACAGACAGAGGCAAGTTGGACAGGGTGAGTCAGAGTCTAGACTGGGCAGTTTGAGACAGAGGATAGACTGGGCAGGGTCAGCCGGAGGCCAGACTGGACAGTGTAATACAGAGGCCAGCCTGGACAGGGCCAGAGCGATTCTAGACTAGGAAGGGTCAGACAGAGGCTAGACTGGACAGTGTCAGACAGAGTCTAGACTGGGCAGGGTCAGACAGTGTCCAGACTGTGAAGGATCAGACAGAGGCCAGACTGGACAGGGTCAGATGGAGGCCAGACTGGGCATGGTAAGACAAAGGCCAGACTGGGCTGGGTCAGACAGAGGCCAGGCTGGGCAGAGTCAGACAGAGGCTAGACTGGGCAGGGTCAGACAGATGCTAGACTGGGCAGGGTCAGGCAGAGGCTAGACTGCATAGGGTCAGACAGAGACTAGACTGAGCAGGGGCAGACAAGTCTAGACTGGGCAGCGTCAGACAGAGGCCAGACTGGACAGTGTCGGACAGAGGCCAGACTGGGCAGGGTCAGACAGAGTCTAGACTAGGATGGTTCAGACAGAGGCTAGACTGGCAGGATCAGACAGAGGCTAGACTGGAAAGTGACAGACAGAGGCAAGCTGGACAGGGTGAGTCAGAGTCTAGACTGGGCAGTTTGAGACAGAGTCTAGACTGGGCAGAGTCAGATGGAGGCCAGATTGGACAGTGTAATACAGAGGCCAGCCTGGATAGGGTCAGAGAGATTCTAGACTAGGAAGGGTCTGACAGAGGCTAGACTGGCAGGATCAGACAGAGGCTAGACTGGACAGTAATAGACAGTGTCCAGCTGGACAGGGTGAGACAGAGTCTAGACTGGGCAGTTTGAGACAGAGGCTAGACTGGGCAGGGTCAGATGGAGGTCAGGCTGGACAGTGTAAGACAGAGGCCAGCCTGGACAGGGTCAGACAGAGTCTAGATTGAGCAGGGTCAGACAAGTCTAGACTGGGCAGGGTCAGACAGAGGCTACACTGCACAGGGTCAGACAGAGGCTAGACTGGGCAGAGTCAGACAGAGGCTAGACTGGGCAGGGTCAGACAGATGCTAGACTGGGCAGGGTCAGGCAGAGGCTAGACTGCATAGGGTCAGACAGAGACTAGACTGAGCAGGGGCAGACAAGTCTAGACTGGGCAGCGTCAGACAGAGGCCAGACTGGACAGTGTCGGACAGAGGCCAGACTGGGCAGGGTCAGACAGAGTCTAGACTAGGATGGTTCAGACAGAGGCTAGACTGGCAGGATCAGACAGAGGCTAGACTGGAAAGTGACAGACAGAGGCAAGCTGGACAGGGTGAGTCAGAGTCTAGACTGGGCAGTTTGAGACAGAGTCTAGACTGGGCAGAGTCAGATGGAGGCCAGATTGGACAGTGTAATACAGAGGCCAGCCTGGATAGGGTCAGAGAGATTCTAGACTAGGAAGGGTCTGACAGAGGCTAGACTGGCAGGATCAGACAGAGGCTAGACTGGACAGTAATAGACAGTGTCCAGCTGGACAGGGTGAGACAGAGTCTAGACTGGGCAGTTTGAGACAGATGCTAGACTGGGCAGGGTCAGATGGAGGTCAGGCTGGACAGTGTAAGACAGAGGCCAGCCTGGACAGGGTCAGACAGAGTCTAGATTGGGCAGGGTCAGACAAGTCTAGACTGGGCAGGGTCAGACAGAGGCTACACTGCACAGGGTCAGACAGAGGCTAGAATGCGCAGGATCAGACAGAGGCTAGACTGGAAAGTGTCAGACAGAGGCAAGCGGGACTGGGTGAATCAGAGTCTTGACTAGGCAGTTTGAGACAGAGGCTAGTCTGGGCAGGGTCAGATTGAGGTCAGGCTGGACAGTGTAACACAGAGGCCAGCCTGGACAGGGTCAGACAGAGTCTAGATTGGGCAGGGTCAGACAAGTCTAGACTGGGCAGGGTCAGACAGAGGCTAGACTGCACAGGGTCAGACAGAGGCTAGACTGGGCAGGGTTAGACAGAGGCTTGACTGGGCAGGGTCAGACAGAGGCTAGACTGGGCAGGGTCAGACAGAGGCTAGACTGGGCAGGGTCAGACAGAGGCTAGACTGTGCAGAGTCAGACAGAGACTAGGCTGGCCAGTGTCAGACAGAGGTCAGACAGGACAGTGTCAGACAGAGGCCAGACTGGGCAGGGTCAGACAGAGTCTAGACTAGGAAGGTTCAGACAGAGGCTAGACTGGCAGGATCAGACAGAGACCAGAGCAGGCAGAATCAGACAGTGTCTAGACTGGGAAGAGTTAGACAAAGGCCAGACCGGGCAGGGTCAGATGGAGGCCAGACTGGGCAGGGTCAGACGGATGCCAGACTGTGCAGCGTCAGACAGAGGCTAGACTTGGCAGGTTCTGACAGAGGCTGGACTGGGCAGGTTCAGACAGAGGCTAGACTGAGCATGGTCAGACAAGTCTAGAGTAGGCAGGGTCAGACAGAGGCCAGATTGGACAATGTCAGACAGAGGCCAGACATGGCAGGGTCAAGCAGAGTCTAGACTGGCCAGCTTCAGACAGTTTCTAGGCTGGTCAGGGTCAGACGGAGGCCAGACCCAGCGGTGTCAGACAGAGGATAGACTGGGCAGGGTCAGAAAGTGTCTCAACTGGGAAGGGTCAGACAGAGGCTAGACTGGCAGGATCAGACAGATGCTAGTCTGGACAGTGACTGACAGATGCCAAACTTTGCAGGGTCAGACAGGGCCTAGACTGGGCATGGTCAGACATAGGCCAGACCGGACAGGTTCAGAAGGAGGTTAGACTGGCAAGATCAGACAGAGGCTACACTGGGAAGGATCAGACAGAAGCTAGACTGAGCAGGATCAGACAAGTCTGGACTGGGCAGGGTCAGACAGAGGCTTGACTGGGCAGGATCAGACAGAGGCTAGACTGCGCAGGGTCAGACAGACTAGACTGAGCAGGGTCAGACAAGTCTAGACTGGGCAGGGTCAGACAGAGGCCAGACTGTACAGTGTCAGACAGAGGCCAGACTGGGCAGGGTCAGACAGAATCTAGACTGGAAAGTGACAGACAGAGGCACGCTGGACGGTGAGTCAGAGTCTAGCATGGGCAGTTTGAGACAGAGGCTAGACTGGGCTAGGTCAGACAGAGGCCACACTTGACAGTGTAACAGAGGCCAGCCTGGATAGGGTCAGACAGAGTCTAGACAGGGCAGGGTCAGACAGAGGCCAGACTGGACAGGGTCAGACAGAGGCTAGACTGGGCAGGGTCAGACAGTGTCCAGACTGGGAAGGTTCTGATAGAGGCCAGACTGGACAGGGTCAGATGGAGGCCAGACTGGGCATGGTCAGACAGAGGCCAGACTGGACAGGGTCAGACAGAGGCTAGAGTGGGCAGGGTCAGACAGAGGCTAGACTGGGCAGGGTCAGACAGTGGCTAGACTGAGCAGGTTCAGACAAGTCTAGCATCAGCAGTGTCGGACAGAGGCCAGACTGGACAGGGTCAGACAGAGGCTAGACTGGCAGGATCAGACGGAGGATAGACTGGGCAGGGTCAGACAGTGTCTAGAATGGGCAGGGTCAGACAGAGGCAAGACTGGACAGTGTCTAAAATGAGGCTAGACCGCGCAGAGTCAGACAGAGGCCAGATTGAACAGGGTCTGACGGAGGCCAGACTGGACAGTGTCTAAAATGAGGCTAGACAAGACAGAGGCCAGACTGGACAGGGTCAGAAGGAGGTTAGACTGGCAAGATCAGACAGAGGCTAGACTGGGAAGGATCAGACAGAGGCTAGACTGAGCAGGATCAGACAAGTCTAGACTGGGCAGCGTCAGACAGAGGCTTGACTGGGCAGGATCAGACAGAGGCTTGACTGGGCAGGGTCAGACAGATTCTAGGCTGGGCAGGATCAGACAGGGTCTAGACTGGGCAGGATCGGACAGGTTCAAGACTGGGCAGGGTCAGAGGCTAGATTGGCAGGATCGGACAGAGTCTAGGCTGTGCAGGGTCAGACAAGTCTAGCATCAGCAGTGTCGGACAGAGGCCAGACTGGACAGGGTCAGACAGAGGCTAGACTGGCAGGATCAGACGGAGGATAGACTGGGCAGGGTCAGACAGTGTCTAGAATGGGCAGGGTCAGACAGAGGCAAGACTGGACAGTGTCTAAAATGAGGCTAGACCGCGCAGAGTCAGACAGAGGCCAGATTGAACAGGGTCTGACGGAGGCCAGACTGGACAGTGTCTAAAATGAGGCTAGACAAGACAGAGGCCAGACTGGACAGGGTCAGAAGGAGGTTAGACTGGCAAGATCAGACAGAGGCTAGACTGGGAAGGATCAGACAGAGGCTAGACTGAGCAGGATCAGACAAGTCTAGACTGGGCAGCGTCAGACAGAGGCTTGACTGGGCAGGATCAGACAGAGGCTTGACTGGGCAGGGTCAGACAGATTCTAGGCTGGGCAGGATCAGACAGGGTCTAGACTGGGCAGGATCGGACAGGTTCAAGACTGGGCAGGGTCAGAGGCTAGATTGGCAGGATCGGACAGAGTCTAGGCTGTGCAGGGTCAGACAAGTCTAGACTGGGCAGGCTCAGACAGAGGCTAGGCTATGTGGGGTCAGACAGAGGCTAGACTGGATGAGCAGACAGAGGCTAAACTGGGCAGGTTCAGACAGAGGCCAGACTGGACATTGTCAGACAGAGGCTAGACTGTGCAGGATCAGACAGAGGCCAGAGCAGGCAGAATCAGAGAGTGTCTAGACTGGGAAGAGTCGGACAAAGGCCAGACTGGGCAGGGTCAGACAGAGGCTTGACTGGGCAGGATCAGACAGAGGCTAGACTGCGCAGGGTCAGACAGACTAGACTGAGCAGGGTCAGACAAGTCTAGACTGGGCAGGGTCAGACAGAGGCCAGACTGTACAGTGTCAGACAGAGGCCAGACTGGGCAGGGTCAGACAGAATCTAGACTGGAAAGTGGCAGACAGAGGCACGCTGGACGGTGAGTCAGAGTCTAGAGTGGGCAGTTTGAGACAGGGGCTAGACTGGGCTAGGTCAGACAGAGGCCACACTTGACAGTGTAACAGAGGCCAGCCTGGATAGGGTCAGAAGGAGTCTGGACTGGGAAGGTTCAGATAGAGGCCAGACTGGACAGGGTCAGATGGAGGCCAGACTGGGCATGGTCAGACAGAGGCCAGACTGGACAGGGTCAGAGAGAGGCTAGACTGTGCAAGATCAGACAGAGGCCAGAGCAGGCAGAATCAGAGAGTGTCTAGAGTGGGAAGAGTCAGACAAAGGCCAGACTGGGCAGGGTCAGACGGAGGCCAGACTGGGCAGCATCAGACAGAGGCCAGATTGGCAGGGTCAGACAGAGGCTAGACTGAGCAGGGTCAGACAAATCTAGAGTAGGCAGGGTCAGACAGAGGCCAGATTGGACAGTGTCAGACAGTTTCTAGGCTGGTCAGGGTCAGACGGAGGCCAGGCCCGGCGGTGCCTGACAGAGGCTAGACTGGCAGGATCAGAAAGAGGCCAGACTGGACAGGGTCAGATGGGGGTTAGACAGGACAGGGTCTGACGGAGTTTAGACTGGCAGGATCAGACAGAGGCTAGACTGTGTAGGGTGAGACAGAGTCTAGACTGTGCAGGGCCAGACAGAGGCCAGACTGGGCAAGGTCAGAAAGTGTCTAGACTAGGAAGAGTCAGACATAGGCTAGACGGGCAGGATCAGACAGAGACTAGACTGGGCCGGGTCAGAGGCAGGACTGGACATTGTCAAACAGAGGCTAGACAGCGCAGGGTCAGACAGAGGTCAAACTGGACAGGGTCAGACAGTGTCTAGAATGGGAAGAGTCAGAAAGAGGCCAGGCTGGGCAGGGGGAGTCAGTGTCTAGACTGGGCGGTGTCAGACAGAGGCTAGACTGGGCAGGGTCAGAGAGTGTCTAGAATGGAAGGGTCAGACAGAGGCTAGACTGGCAGGATCAGACAGAGGCTAGACTGGACAGAGACAGCAGAGGCAAGACTGGACACGGTGAGACAGAATCTAGACTGGGCAGGGCCAGATATAGTCTAGACTGGGCAGGGTCAGACAGAGGCCAGACTGGACAGGGTCAAACAGAGGCTATACTGGCAGCGTCAGACAGAGGCTAGACTTGGAAGGGATAGACAGAGGCTAGATGGCGCAGGGTCAGACAGAGACTAGACTGCGCAGGGTCAGACAAGTCTAGACTGGGCAGGGTCAGACAGAGGCCAGACTGGACAGTGTCAGACAGAGGCCAGACTGGGCAGGGTCAGACAGATTCTAGACTGGGCAGCATCAGACAGTTTCTAGGCTGGGCAGGGTCAGACAGGGACCAGACTGGGCAGGGTCAGATGGAGGCCAGACCAGGTGCTGTCAGACAGAGGCTAGACTAGCAGGATCAGACTGAGGCCAGACAGGACAGTTTCAGACTGAGGCCAGATTTGACAGTGCCAGACAGAGTCTAGACTGGGCAGGGTCAGATAGAGATAGACTGGGCAGGACCGGCAAGGGTCTTGACTGGGCAGGGTCAGAGGCATGATTGGCAGGATCAGACAGAGGCTAGACTGTGCAGGGTCAGACAGTGCCTAGACTAGGAAGGGTCAGACAGAGGCTAGACTGGCAGGATCAGACAGAGGCCAGCCTGGACAGGGTCAGACAGAGCCTAGACTGGGCAGTGTCAGACAGAGTCTAGACTGGGCAGGGTCAGACAGAGGCCAGTCTGGACAGGGTCAGACAGAGGCAATACTAGCAGCGTCAGACAGAGGCTAGACTGGGAAGGATCAGACAGAGGCTAGACTGAGCAGGGTCAGACAAGTCTAGACTGGGCAGGGTCAGACAGAGGCCAGACTGCACAGTGTCAGACAGAGGCCAGACTGGGCATGGTCAGACAGAGTCTAGACTAGGAAGGGTCAGACAGATGCTAGACAGGCAGGATCAGACAGAGGCTAGACTGGAAATTGACAGACAGAGGTGAGCTGGACAGGGTGAGACAGATTCTACACTGTGAAGTTTGAGACAGAGGCTAAACTGGGCTGGGTCAGATGCAGGCCAGCCTGGACAGGGTCAGACAGAGTCTAGACTGGGCAGGGTCAGACAGAGTCTAAACTGGGCAGGGTCAGACAGAGGCCAGACTGGACAGGGTCAGACAGAGGCTAGACTGGGCAGGGTCAGACAGAGGCCAGACTGGACAGGGTCAGACAGAGGCAAGACTGAGCAGGGTCAGGCAGAGGATAGACTGGGCAGGGTCAGACAGTTTCTAAAATGGGCAGGGTCAGACAGAGGCAAGACTGGACAGTGTCTAAAATGAGGCTGGACTGCGCAGATTCAGACAGGGACCATACTGGACAGGTTCAGATGGAGACCAGACTGGACAGTGTCTAAAATGAGGCTAGACTGGACAGAGTCAGACAGGGACCATACTGGGCAGGTCAGATGGAGGCCAGACCGGGTGCTGTCAGACAAAGGCTAGAATGGCAGGATCAGACTGAGGCCAGACTGGACAGTTTCAGACTGAAGCCAGATTTGACAGTGCCAGACAGAGTCTAGACTGGGCAGGGTCAGACAGAGATAGACTGGGCAGCACCAGCAAGGGTCTAGACTGGGCAGGGTCAGAGGCGTGATTGGCAGGATCAGACAGAGGCTAGACTGGGCAGGACCAGACAGTGTCTAGACTAGATAGGGTCAGACAGAGGCTAGACTGGCAGGATCAGACAGAGGCTAGACCAGACAGTGGCCAGCTGGACAGGGTGAGACAGAGGCTAGACTGGGCAGGGTCAGACGGAGGTCAGACTGGACAGTGACCGACAGAGGCCAGCCTGGACAGGGTCAGACAGAGTCTAGACTGGGCAGTGTCAGACAGAGACTAGACTGGGCAGGGTCAGACAGAGGCCAGACTGGACAGTGTCAGACAGAGGCTATACTGGCAGGGTCAGACAGAGGCTAGACTGAGCAGGGTCAGACAAGTCTAGACTGGGCATGGTCAGACAGAGGCTAGACTGGGAAGGATCAGACAGAGGCTTGACTGGGCAGGGTCAGACAGAGGCTAGACTGGACAGTGTCAGACAAGACCAGACTGGGCAGGGTCAGACAGAGCCTCGACTAGGAAGGGTCAGACAGAGTCTAAACAGGGCAGGGTCAGACAGAGGCCAGACTGGACAGGGTCAGGCAGAGGCTAGAGTGGGCAGGGTCAGACAGTGTCCAGACTGTGAAGGATCAGATGGAGGCCAGACTGGACAGGGTCAGACGGAGGCCAGACTGGACAGGGTCAGACGGAGGCCAGACTGGACAAAGTCAGACGGCGGCCAGACTGGGCATGGTCAGACAGAGGTGAGACTGGGCATGGTCAGACAGAGGCGAGACTGGGCATGGTCAGACAGAGGCGAGACTGGGCATGATCAGACAGAGGCCTGACTGGACAGGGTTAAACAGAGGCTAGACTGGCAGGATCAGACAGAGGCAAGACTGAGCAGGGTCAGACAGAGGATAGACTGGGCAGGGTCAGACATTGGCTAGGCTGGGCAGAGTCAGACAGTGGCTAGACTGGGCAGGGTCAGACAGAGGCCAGACTGGACAGGGTCAGACAGAGGCTAGACTGGGCAGGGTCAGGTGGAGGCTAGACTGGGCAGTGTCAGACAGAGACTAGACAGGGCAGGGTCAGACAGAGGCCAGACTGGGCAGGGTCAGATGGTGGCCAGACTGGTCATGCTCAGACAGAGGTGAGACTGGGCATGGTCAGACAGAGGCTAGACTGGGCAGTGTCAGACAGAGGCTAGACTGGGCAGGGTCAGACAGAGGCTCGACTGAGCAGGGTCAGATAAGTCTAGACTGGGCAGGGTCAGACAGTGTCTGAAATGGGCAGGGTCAGACAGAGGCAAGACTGGACAGTGTCTAAAATGAGGCTAGACTGCGCAGAGTCAGACAGAGGCCAGACTGAACAGGGTCAGATGGAGACCAGACTGGACAGTGTCTAAAATGAGGCTAGACTGGCCAGAGTCAGACAGGGGCCAGACTGGGCACAGTCAGATGGGGGCCAGACCGGGTGCTGTCAGACAGAGGCTAGAATGGCTGGATCAGACTGAGGCCAGACTGGACAGTTTCAGACTGAGGCCAGATTTGACAGTGCCAGAGAGAGTCTAGACTGGGCAGGGTCAGACAGAGATAGACTGAGCAGGACCGGCAAGGGTCTAGACTGGCAGGGTCAGAGGCATGATTGGCAGGATCAGACAGAGGCTAGACTGGGCAGGGTCAGACAGTGTCTAGACTAGGAAGGGTCAGACCGGGGCTAGACTGGCAGGATCAGACAGAGGCTAGACTGGACAGTGACAGACAGTGGCCAGCTGGACAGGGTGAGACAGAGTCTAGACTGGGCAGTTTGAGACAGAGGCCAGACTGGACAGGATCAGACAGAGGCTATACTGGCAGGGCCAGACAGAGGCTAGACTGGGAAGGATCAGACAGAGGCTAGACTGATCAGGGTCAGACAAGTCTAGACTGGACAGGGTCAGACAGAGGCTAGACTGGGAAGGATCAGGCAGAGGCTTGACTGGGCAGGGTCAGAGAGAGGCTAGACTGGGAAGGGTCAGACAAGTCTAAACTGGGCAGGGTCAGACAGAGGCTAGACTGGACAGTGTCAGACAAGGCCAGACTGGGCAGGGTCAGACAGAGTCTAGACTAGGAAGGGTCAAACAGAGGCTAGACTGGCAGGATCAGACTTAGGCTAGACTGGAAAGTGACAGACAGATGCGAGCTGGACAGGGTGAGATAGAGTCTAGACTGGGCAGTTTGAGACAGAGGCTAAACTGGGCTGGGTCAGACGCAGGCCAGACTGGACAGTGTAACACAGAGGCCAGCCTGGACAGGGTCAGACAGAGTCTAGACTGGGCAGGGTCAGACAGAATCTAAACTGGGCAGGGTTAGACAGAGGCCAGACTGGACAGGGTCAGACAGAGGCTAGACTGGGCAGGGTCAGACAGTGCCCAGCCTGTGAAGGATCAGATGGAGGCCAGACTGGACAGGGTCAGACGGAGGCCAGACTGGACAGGGTCAGACGGCAGCCAGACTGGTCATGGTCAGACAGAGGCGAGACTGGGCATGGTCAGACAGAGGTGAAACTGGGCATGGTCAGACAGAGGCCAGACTGGACAGGGTCAGGCAGAGGCTAGACTGGCAGGGTCAGACAGAGGCAAGACTGAGCAGGGTCAGGCAGAGGATAGACTGGGCAGGGTCAGACAGTTTCGAAAATGGGCAGGGTCAGACAGAGGCAAGACTGGACAGTGTCTAAAATGAGGCTGGACTGCGCAGATTCAGACAGGGACCATACTGGACAGGTTCAGATGGAGACCAGACTGGACAGTGTCTAAAATGAGGCTAGACTGGACAGAGTCAGACAGGGACCATACTGGGCAGGTCAGATGGAGGCCAGACCGGGTGCTGTCAGACAAAGGCTAGAATGGCAGGATCAGACTGAGGCCAGACTGGACAGTTTCAGACTGAAGCCAGATTTGACAGTGCCAGACAGAGTCTAGACTGGGCAGGGTCAGACAGAGGCAATACTAGCAGCGTCAGACAGAGGCTAGACTGGGAAGGATCAGACAGAGGCTAGACTGAGCAGGGTCAGACAAGTCTAGACTGGGCAGGGTCAGACAGAGGCCAGACTGCACAGTGTCAGACAGAGGCCAGACTGGGCATGGTCAGACAGAGTCTAGACTAGGAAGGGTCAGACAGATGCTAGACAGGCAGGATCAGACAGAGGCTAGACTGGAAATTGACAGACAGAGGTGAGCTGGACAGGGTGAGACAGATTCTAGACTGTGCAGTTTGAGACAGAGGCTAAACTGGGCTGGGTCAGATGCAGGCCAGCCTGGACAGGGTCAGACAGAGTCTAGACTGGGCAGGGTCAGACAGAGTCTAAACTGGGCAGGGTCAGACAGAGGCCAGACTGGACAGGGTCAGACAGAGGCTAGACTGGGCAGGGTCAGACAGAGGCCAGACTGGACAGGGTCAGACAGAGGCAAGACTGAGCAGGGTCAGGCAGAGGATAGACTGGGCAGGGTCAGACAGTTTCTAAAATGGGCAGGGTCAGACAGAGGCAAGACTGGACAGTGTCTAAAATGAGGCTGGACTGCGCAGATTCAGACAGGGACCATACTGGACAGGTTCAGATGGAGACCAGACTGGACAGTGTCTAAAATGAGGCTAGACTGGACAGAGTCAGACAGGGACCATACTGGGCAGGTCAGATGGAGGCCAGACCGGGTGCTGTCAGACAAAGGCTAGAATGGCAGGATCAGACTGAGGCCAGACTGGACAGTTTCAGACTGAAGCCAGATTTGACAGTGCCAGACAGAGTCTAGACTGGGCAGGGTCAGACAGAGATAGACTGGGCAGCACCAGCAAGGGTCTAGACTGGGCAGGGTCAGAGGCGTGATTGGCAGGATCAGACAGAGGCTAGACTGGGCAGGACCAGACAGTGTCTAGACTAGATAGGGTCAGACAGAGGCTAGACTGGCAGGATCAGACAGAGGCTAGACCAGACAGTGGCCAGCTGGACAGGGTGAGACAGAGGCTAGACTGGGCAGGGTCAGACGGAGGTCAGACTGGACAGTGACCGACAGAGGCCAGCCTGGACAGGGTCAGACAGAGTCTAGACTGGGCAGTGTCAGACAGAGACTAGACTGGGCAGGGTCAGACAGAGGCCAGACTGGACAGTGTCAGACAGAGGCTATACTGGCAGGGTCAGACAGAGGCTAGACTGAGCAGGGTCAGACAAGTCTAGACTGGGCATGGTCAGACAGAGGCTAGACTGGGAAGGATCAGACAGAGGCTTGACTGGGCAGGGTCAGACAGAGGCTAGACTGGACAGTGTCAGACAAGACCAGACTGGGCAGGGTCAGACAGAGCCTCGACTAGGAAGGGTCAGACAGAGTCTAAACAGGGCAGGGTCAGACAGAGGCCAGACTGGACAGGGTCAGGCAGAGGCTAGAGTGGGCAGGGTCAGACAGTGTCCAGACTGTGAAGGATCAGATGGAGGCCAGACTGGACAGGGTCAGACGGAGTCCAGACTGGACAGGGTCAGACGGCGGCCAGACTGGGCATGGTCAGACAGAGGTGAGACTGGGCATGGTCAGACAGAGGCGAGACTGGGCATGGTCAGACAGAGGCCTGACTGGACAGGGTTAAACAGAGGCTAGACTGGCAGGATCAGACAGAGGCGAGACTGAGCAGGGTCAGACAGAGGATAGACTGGGCAGGGTCAGACAGTTTCTAAAATGGGCAGGGTCAGACAGAGGCAAGACTGGACAGTGTCTAAAATGAGGCTAGACTGCGCAAAGTCAGGCAGAGGCCAGACTGAACAGGTTCAGACGGAGACCAGACTGGACAGTGTCTAAAATGAGGCTAGACTGGACAGTGTCAGATGGAGGCCAGATCAGGTGCTGTCAGACGGAGGCTAGAATGGCAGGATCAGACTGAGGCCAGACTGGACAGTTTCAGACTGATGCCAGATTTGACAGTGCCAGACAGAGTCTAGACTGGGCAGGGTCAGACATAGATAGATTGGGCAGGACCGGCAAGGGTCTAGACTGGGCAGGGTCAGAGGCGTGATTTGGCAGGATCAGACAGAGGCTAGACTGGGCAGGGCCAGACAGTGTCTAGACTAGGAAGGGTCAGACAGAGGCTAAACTGGCAGGATCAGACAGAGGCTAGACTGGAAAGTGACAGACAGTGGCCAGCTGGACAGGGTGAGACAGAGTCTAGACTGGGCAGTGTCTGACAGAGTCTACACTGGGCAGGGTCAGACAGTGGCCAGACTGGGCAGGGTCAGACAGAGGCTATACTGGCAGGGTCAGACAGAGGCTAGACTGGGAAGGGATAGACAGTGGCTAGACTGGGCAGCGTCAGACAGAGGCTAGACTGGGAAGGATCAGACAGAGGCTAGACTGAGCAGGGTCAGACAAGTCTAGACTGAGCAGGGTCAGAAAGATGCTAGACTGGACAGTGTCAGACAGAGGCCGGACTGGGCAGGGTCAGACACAGTCTAGAATAGGAAGCGTCAGACAGAGGCTAGACTGGCAGGATCAGACTTAGGCGAGACTGGAAAGTGACAGACAGAGGCGAGCTGGACAGGGTTAGACAGAGTCTAGACTGGGCAGTTTGAGACAGAGGCTAAACTGGGCTGGGTCAGACGCAGGCCAGACTGGACAGTGTAACACAGAGGCCAGCCTGGACAGGGTCAGACAGAGTCTAGACTGGGCAGGGTCAGACAGAGTCTAAACTGGGCAGGGTGAGACAGAGGCCAGACTGGACAGAGTCAGACAGAGGCTAGACTGGGCAGGGTCAGACAGAGATAGACTGGGCAGGACCGGCAAGGGTCTAGACTGGGCAGGGTCAGAGGCATGATTGGCAGGATCAGATAGAGGCTAGACTGGGCAGGGCCAGACAGTGTCTAGACTAGGAAGGGTCAGACAGAGGCTAGACTGGCAGGATCAGTCAGAGGCTAGACTGGAAAGTGACAGACAGTGGCCAGCTGGACAGGGTGAGACAGAGTCTAGACTGGGCAGAATGAGACAGAGGCTAGACTGGGCAGGGTCAGACAGAGGTCAGACTGGACAGTGACAGACAGAGGCCAGCCTGGACAGGGTCAGACAGAGTCTAGACTGGGCAGTGTCTGACAGAGTCTACACTGGGCAGGGTCAGACAGTGGCCAGACTGGACAGGGTCAGACAGAGGCTATACTGGCAGGGTCAGACAGAGGCTAGACTGGGAAGGGATAGACAGTGGCTAGACTGGGCAGCCTCAGACAGAGGCTAAACTGGGAAGGATCAGACAGAGGCTAGACTGAGCAGGGTCAGACAAGTCTAGACTGAGCAGGGTCAGACAGATGCTAGACTGGACAGTGTCAGACAGAGGCCAGACTGGGTAGGGTCAGACAGAGTCTAGACTTGGAAGGGTCAGACAGAGGCTAGACTGACAGGATCAGACTTAGGCGAGACTGGAAAGTGACAGACAGAGGCGAGCTGGACAGGGTCAGACGCAGGCCAGACTGGACAGTGTAACACAGAGGCCAGCCTGGACAGGGTCAGACAGTGTCTAGACTGGGCAGGGTCAGACAGAGTCTAAACTGAGCAGGGTCAGACAGAGGCCAGACTGGACAGGGTCAGACAGAGGCTAGACTGGGAAGGGATAGACAGTGGCTAGACTGGGCAGCGTCAGACAGAGGCTAGACTGGGAAGGATCAGGCAGAGGCTTGACTGGGCAGGGTCAGAGAGAGGCTAGACTGGGAAGGGTCAGACAAGTCTAGACTGGGCAGGGTCAGACAGAGGCTAGACTGGACAGTGTCAGACAAGGCCAGACTGGGCAGGGTCAGACAGAGTCTAGACTAGGAAGGGTCAGACAGAGGCTAGACTGGCAGGATCAGACTTAGGCTAGACTGGAAAGTGACAGACAGATGCGAGCTGGACAGGGTGAGACAGAGTCTAGACTGGGCAGTTTGAGACAGAGGCTAAACTGGGCTGGGTCAGACGCAGGCCAGACTGGACAGTGTAACACAGAGGCCAGCCTGGACAGGGTCAGACAGAGTCTAGACTGGGCAGGGTCAGACAGAGTCTAAACTGGGCAGGGTTAGACAGAGGCCAGACTGGACAGGGTCAGACAGAGGCTAGACTGGGCAGGGTCAGACAGTGCCCAGCCTGTGAAGGATCAGATGGAGGCCAGACTGGACAGGGTCAGACGGAGGCCAGACTGGACAGGGTCAGACGGCAGCCAGACTGGTCATGGTCAGACAGAGGCGAGACTGGGCATGGTCAGACAGAGGTGAAACTGGGCATGGTCAGACAGAGGCCAGACTGGACAGGGTCAGGCAGAGGCTAGACTGGCAGGATCAGACAGAGGCAAGACTGAGCAGGGTCAGGCAGAGGATAGACTGGGCAGGGTCAGACAGTTTCTAAAATGGGCAGGGTCAGACAGAGGCAAGACTGGACAGTGTCTAAAATGAGGCTGGACTGCGCAGATTCAGACAGGGACCATACTGGACAGGTTCAGATGGAGACCAGACTGGACAGTGTCTAAAATGAGGCTAGACTGGACAGAGTCAGACAGGGACCATACTGGGCAGGTCAGATGGAGGCCAGACCGGGTGCTGTCAGACAAAGGCTAGAATGGCAGGATCAGACTGAGGCCAGACTGGACAGTTTCAGACTGAAGCCAGATTTGACAGTGCCAGACAGAGTCTAGACTGGGCAGGGTCAGACAGAGATAGACTGGGCAGCACCAGCAAGGGTCTAGACTGGGCAGGGTCAGAGGCGTGATTGGCAGGATCAGACAGAGGCTAGACTGGGCAGGGCCAGACAGTGTCTAGACTAGATAGGGTCAGACAGAGGCTAGACTGGCAGGATCAGACAGAGGCTAGACCAGACAGTGGCCAGCTGGACAGGGTGAGACAGAGGCTAGACTGGGCAGGGTCAGACGGAGGTCAGACTGGACAGTGACCGACAGAGGCCAGCCTGGACAGGGTCAGACAGAGTCTAGACTGGGCAGTGTCAGACAGAGACTAGACTGGGCAGGGTCAGACAGAGGCCAGACTGGACAGTGTCAGACAGAGGCTATACTGGCAGGGTCAGACAGAGGCTAGACTGAGCAGGGTCAGACAAGTCTAGACTGGGCATGGTCAGACAGAGGCTAGACTGGGAAGGATCAGACAGAGGCTTGACTGGGCAGGGTCAGATAGAGGCTAGACTGGACAGTGTCAGACAAGACCAGACTGGGCAGGGTCAGGCAGAGCCTCGACTAGGAAGGGTCAGACAGAGTCTAAACAGGGCAGGGTCAGACAGAGGCCAGACTGGACAGGGTCAGGCAGAGGCTAGAGTGGGCAGGGTCAGACAGTGTCCAGACTGTGAAGGATCAGATGGAGGCCAGACTGGACAGGGTCAGACGGCGGCCAGACTGGGCATGGTCAGACAGAGGTGAGACTGGGCATGGTCAGACAGAGGCGAGACTGGGCATGATCAGACAGAGGCCTGACTGGACAGGGTTAAACAGAGGCTAGACTGGCAGGATCAGACAGAGGCAAGACTGAGCAGGGTCAGACAGAGGATAGACTGGGCAGGGTCAGAAATTGGCTAGGCTGGGCAGAGTCAGACAGTGGCTAGACTGGGCAGGGTCAGACAGAGGCCAGACTGGACAGGGTCAGACAGAGGCTAGACTGGGCAGGGTCAGGTGGAGGCTAGACTGGGCAGTGTCAGACAGAGACTAGACAGGGCAGGGTCAGACAGAGGCCAGACTGGGCAGGGTCAGATGGTGGCCAGACTGGTCATGCTCAGACAGAGGTGAGACTGGGCATGGTCAGACAGAGGCTAGACTGGGCAGTGTCAGACAGAGGCTAGACTGGGCAGGGTCAGACAGAGGCTCGACTGAGCAGGGTCAGATAAGTCTAGACTGGGCAGGGTCAGACAGTGTCTGAAATGGGCAGGGTCAGACAGAGGCAAGACTGGACAGTGTCTAAAATGAGGCTAGACTGCGCAGAGTCAGACAGAGGCCAGACTGAACAGGGTCAGATGGAGACCAGACTGGACAGTGTCTAAAATGAGGCTAGACTGGCCAGAGTCAGACAGGGGCCAGACTGGGCACAGTCAGATGGGGGCCAGACCGGGTGCTGTCAGACAGAGGCTAGAATGGCTGGATCAGACTGAGGCCAGACTGGACAGTTTCAGACTGAGGCCAGATTTGACAGTGCCAGAGAGAGTCTAGACTGGGCAGGGTCAGACAGAGATAGACTGAGCAGGACCGGCAAGGGTCTAGACTGGCAGGGTCAGAGGCATGATTGGCAGGATCAGACAGAGGCTAGACTGGGCAGGGTCAGACAGTGTCTAGACTAGGAAGGGTCAGACCGGGGCTAGACTGGCAGGATCAGACAGAGGCTAGACTGGACAGTGACAGACAGTGGCCAGCTGGACAGGGTGAGACAGAGTCTAGACTGGGCAGTTTGAGACAGAGGCCAGACTGGACAGGATCAGACAGAGGCTATACTGGCAGGGCCAGACAGAGGCTAGACTGGGAAGGATCAGACAGAGGCTAGACTGATCAGGGTCAGACAAGTCTAGACTGGACAGGGTCAGACAGAGGCTAGACTGGGAAGGATCAGCAGAGGCTTGACTGGGCAGGGTCAGAGAGAGGCTAGACTGGGAAGGGTCAGACAAGTCTAGACTGGGCAGGGTCAGACAGAGGCTAGACTGGACAGTGTCAGACAAGGCCAGACTGGGCAGGGTCAGACAGAGTCTAGACTAGGAAGGGTCAGACAGAGGCTAGACTGGCAGGATCAGACTTAGGCTAGACTGGAAAGTGACAGACAGATGCGAGCTGGACAGGGTGAGATAGAGTCTAGACTGGGCAGTTTGAGACAGAGGCTAAACTGGGCTGGGTCAGACGCAGGCCAGACTGGACAGTGTAACACAGAGGCCAGCCTGGACAGGGTCAGACAGAGTCTAGACTGGGCAGGGTTAGACAGAGGCCAGACTGGACAGGGTCAGACAGAGGCTAGACTGGGCAGGGTCAGACAGTGCCCAGCCTGTGAAGGATCAGATGGAGGCCAGACTGGACAGGGTCAGACGGAGGCCAGACTGGACAGGGTCAGACGGCAGCCAGACTGGTCATGGTCAGACAGAGGCGAGACTGGGCATGGTCAGACAGAGGTGAAACTGGGCATGGTCAGACAGAGGCCAGACTGGACAGGGTCAGGCAGAGGCTAGACTGGCAGGGTCAGACAGAGGCAAGACTGAGCAGGGTCAGGCAGAGGATAGACTGGGCAGGGTCAGACAGTTTCTAAAATGGGCAGGGTCAGACAGAGGCAAGACTGGACAGTGTCTAAAATGAGGCTGGACTGCGCAGATTCAGACAGGGACCATACTGGACAGGTTCAGATGGAGACCAGACTGGACAGTGTCTAAAATGAGGCTAGACTGGACAGAGTCAGACAGGGACCATACTGGGCAGGTCAGATGGAGGCCAGACCGGGTGCTGTCAGACAAAGGCTAGAATGGCAGGATCAGACTGAGGCCAGACTGGACAGTTTCAGACTGAAGCCAGATTTGACAGTGCCAGACAGAGTCTAGACTGGGCAGGGTCAGACAGAGATAGACTGGGCAGCACCAGCAAGGGTCTAGACTGGGCAGGGTCAGAGGCGTGATTGGCAGGATCAGACAGAGGCTAGACTGGGCAGGGCCAGACAGTGTCTAGACTAGGAAGGGTCAGACAGAGGCTAGACTGGCAGGATCAGACAGAGGCTAGACCAGACAGTGGCCAGCCGGACAGGGTGAGACAGAGGCTAGACTGGGCAGGGTCAGACGGAGGTCAGACTGGACAGTGACCGACAGAGGCCAGCCTGGACAGGGTCAGACAGAGTCTAGACTGGGCAGTGTCAGACAGAGACTAGACTGGGCAGGGTCAGACAGAGGCCAGACTGGACAGTGTCAGACAGAGGCTATACTGGCAGGGTCAGACAGAGGCTAGACTGAGCAGGGTCAGACAAGTCTAGACTGGGCATGGTCAGACAGAGGCTAGACTGGGAAGGATCAGACAGAGGCTTGACTGGGCAGGGTCAGACAGAGGCTAGACTGGACAGTGTCAGACAAGACCAGACTGGGCAGGGTCAGACAGAGCCTCGACTAGGAAGGGTCAGACAGAGTCTAAACAGGGCAGGGTCAGACAGAGGCCAGACTGGACAGGGTCAGGCAGAGGCTAGAGTGGGCAGGGTCAGACAGTGTCCAGACTGTGAAGGATCAGATGGAGGCCAGACTGGACAGGGTCAGACGGAGGCCAGACTGGACAGGGTCAGACGGAGGCCAGACTGGACAAAGTCAGACGGCGGCCAGACTGGGCATGGTCAGACAGAGGTGAGACTGGGCATGGTCACACAGAGGCGAGACTGGGCATGGTCAGACAGAGGCCTGACTGGACAGGGTTAAACAGAGGCTAGACTGGCAGGATCAGACAGAGGCGAGACTGAGCAGGGTCAGACAGAGGATAGACTGGGCAGGGTCAGACAGTTTCTAAAATGGGCAGGGTCAGACAGAGGCAAGACTGGACAGTGTCTAAAATGAGGCTAGACTGCGCAAAGTCAGGCAGAGGCCAGACTGAACAGGGTCAGACGGAGACCAGACTGGACAGTGTCTAAAATGAGGCTAGACTGGACAGTGTCAGATGGAGGCCAGATCAGGTGCTGTCAGACGGAGGCTAGAATGGCAGGATCAGACTGAGGCCAGACTGGACAGTTTCAGACTGATGCCAGATTTGACAGTGCCAGACAGAGTCTAGACTGGGCAGGGTCAGACATAGATAGATTGGGCAGGACCGGCAAGGGTCTAGACTGGGCAGGGTCAGAGGCGTGATTTGGCAGGATCAGACAGAGGCTAGACTGGGCAGGGCCAGACAGTGTCTAGACTAGGAAGGGTCAGACAGAGGCTAAACTGGCAGGATCAGACAGAGGCTAGACTGGAAAGTGACAGACAGTGGCCAGCTGGACAGGGTGAGACAGAGTCTAGACTGGGCAGTGTCTGACAGAGTCTACACTGGGCAGGGTCAGACAGTGGCCAGACTGGGCAGTGTCAGACAGAGGCTATACTGGCAGGGTCAGACAGAGGCTAGACTGGGAAGGGATAGACAGTGGCTAGACTGGGCAGCGTCAGACAGAGGCTAGACTGGGAAGGATCAGACAGAGGCTAGACTGAGCAGGGTCAGACAAGTCTAGACTGAGCAGGGTCAGAAAGATGCTAGACTGGACAGTGTCAGACAGAGGCCGGACTGGGCAGGGTCAGACACAGTCTAGAATAGGAAGCGTCAGACAGAGGCTAGACTGGCAGGATCAGACTTAGGCGAGACTGGAAAGTGACAGACAGAGGCGAGCTGGACAGGGTTAGACAGAGTCTAGACTGGGCAGTTTGAGACAGAGGCTAAACTGGGCTGGGTCAGACGCAGGCCAGACTGGACAGTGTAACACAGAGGCCAGCCTGGACAGGGTCAGACAGAGTCTAGACTGGGCAGGGTCAGACAGAGTCTAAACTGGGCAGGGTGAGACAGAGGCCAGACTGGACAGAGTCAGACAGAGGCTAGACTGGGCAGGGTCAGACAGAGATAGACTGGGCAGGACCGGCAAGGGTCTAGACTGGGCAGGGTCAGAGGCATGATTGGCAGGATCAGATAGAGGCTAGACTGGGCAGGGCCAGACAGTGTCTAGACTAGGAAGGGTCAGACAGAGGCTAGACTGGCAGGATCAGTCAGAGGCTAGACTGGAAAGTGACAGACAGTGGCCAGCTGGACAGGGTGAGACAGAGTCTAGACTGGGCAGAATGAGACAGAGGCTAGACTGGGCAGGGTCAGACAGAGGTCAGACTGGACAGTGACAGACAGAGGCCAGCCTGGACAGGGTCAGACAGAGTCTAGACTGGGCAGTGTCTGACAGAGTCTACACTGGGCAGGGTCAGACAGTGGCCAGACTGGACAGGGTCAGACAGAGGCTATACTGGCAGGGTCAGACAGAGGCTAGACTGGGAAGGGATAGACAGTGGCTAGACTGGGCAGCCTCAGACAGAGGCTAAACTGGGAAGGATCAGACAGAGGCTAGACTGAGCAGGGTCAGACAAGTCTAGACTGAGCAGGGTCAGACAGATGCTAGACTGGACAGTGTCAGACAGAGGCCAGACTGGGTAGGGTCAGACAGAGTCTAGACTTGGAAGGGTCAGACAGAGGCTAGACTGACAGGATCAGACTTAGGCGAGACTGGAAAGTGACAGACAGAGGCGAGCTGGACAGGGTCAGACGCAGGCCAGACTGGACAGTGTAACACAGAGGCCAGCCTGGACAGGGTCAGACAGTGTCTAGACTGGGCAGGGTCAGACAGAGTCTAAACTGAGCAGGGTCAGACAGAGGCCAGACTGGACAGGGTCAGACAGAGGCTAGACTGGGAAGGGATAGACAGTGGCTAGACTGGGCAGCGTCAGACAGAGGCTAGACTGGGAAGGATCAGGCAGAGGCTTGACTGGGCAGGGTCAGAGAGAGGCTAGACTGGGAAGGGTCAGACAAGTCTAGACTGGGCAGGGTCAGACAGAGGCTAGACTGGACAGTGTCAGACAAGGCCAGACTGGGCAGGGTCAGACAGAGTCTAGACTAGGAAGGGTCAGACAGAGGCTAGACTGGCAGGATCAGACTTAGGCTAGACTGGAAAGTGACAGACAGATGCGAGCTGGACAGGGTGAGACAGAGTCTAGACTGGGCAGTTTGAGACAGAGGCTAAACTGGGCTGGGTCAGACGCAGGCCAGACTGGACAGTGTAACACAGAGGCCAGCCTGGACAGGGTCAGACAGAGTCTAGACTGGGCAGGGTCAGACAGAATCTAAACTGGGCAGGGTTAGACAGAGGCCAGACTGGACAGGGTCAGACAGAGGCTAGACTGGGCAGGGTCAGACAGTGCCCAGCCTGTGAAGGATCAGATGGAGGCCAGACTGGACAGGGTCAGACGGAGGCCAGACTGGACAGGGTCAGACGGCAGCCAGACTGGTCATGGTCAGACAGAGGCGAGACTGGGCATGGTCAGACAGAGGTGAAACTGGGCATGGTCAGACAGAGGCCAGACTGGACAGGGTCAGGCAGAGGCTAGACTGGCAGGATCAGACAGAGGCAAGACTGAGCAGGGTCAGGCAGAGGATAGACTGGGCAGGGTCAGACAGTTTCTAAAATGGGCAGGGTCAGACAGAGGCAAGACTGGACAGTGTCTAAAATGAGGCTGGACTGCGCAGATTCAGACAGGGACCATACTGGACAGGTTCAGATGGAGACCAGACTGGACAGTGTCTAAAATGAGGCTAGACTGGACAGAGTCAGACAGGGACCATACTGGGCAGGTCAGATGGAGGCCAGACCGGGTGCTGTCAGACAAAGGCTAGAATGGCAGGATCAGACTGAGGCCAGACTGGACAGTTTCAGACTGAAGCCAGATTTGACAGTGCCAGACAGAGTCTAGACTGGGCAGGGTCAGACAGAGATAGACTGGGCAGCACCAGCAAGGGTCTAGACTGGGCAGGGTCAGAGGCGTGATTGGCAGGATCAGACAGAGGCTAGACTGGGCAGGGCCAGACAGTGTCTAGACTAGATAGGGTCAGACAGAGGCTAGACTGGCAGGATCAGACAGAGGCTAGACCAGACAGTGGCCAGCTGGACAGGGTGAGACAGAGGCTAGACTGGGCAGGGTCAGACGGAGGTCAGACTGGACAGTGACCGACAGAGGCCAGCCTGGACAGGGTCAGACAGAGTCTAGACTGGGCAGTGTCAGACAGAGACTAGACTGGGCAGGGTCAGACAGAGGCCAGACTGGACAGTGTCAGACAGAGGCTATACTGGCAGGGTCAGACAGAGGCTAGACTGAGCAGGGTCAGACAAGTCTAGACTGGGCATGGTCAGACAGAGGCTAGACTGGGAAGGATCAGACAGAGGCTTGACTGGGCAGGGTCAGACAGAGGCTAGACTGGACAGTGTCAGACAAGACCAGACTGGGCAGGGTCAGGCAGAGCCTCGACTAGGAAGGGTCAGACAGAGTCTAAACAGGGCAGGGTCAGACAGAGGCCAGACTGGACAGGGTCAGGCAGAGGCTAGAGTGGGCAGGGTCAGACAGTGTCCAGACTGTGAAGGATCAGATGGAGGCCAGACTGGACAGGGTCAGACGGAGGCCAGACTGGACAGGGTCAGACGGAGGCCAGACTGGACAAAGTCAGACGGCGGCCAGACTGGGCATGGTCAGACAGAGGTGAGACTGGGCATGGTCAGACAGAGGCGAGACTGGGCATGATCAGACAGAGGCCTGACTGGACAGGGTTAAACAGAGGCTAGACTGGCAGGATCAGACAGAGGCAAGACTGAGCAGGGTCAGACAGAGGATAGACTGGGCAGGGTCAGACATTGGCTAGGCTGGGCAGAGTCAGACAGTGGCTAGACTGGGCAGGGTCAGACAGAGGCCAGACTGGACAGGGTCAGACAGAGGCTAGACTGGGCAGGGTCAGGTGGAGGCTAGACTGGGCAGTGTCAGACAGAGACTAGACAGGGCAGGGTCAGACAGAGGCCAGACTGGGCAGGGTCAGATGGTGGCCAGACTGGTCATGCTCAGACAGAGGTGAGACTGGGCATGGTCAGACAGAGGCTAGACTGGGCAGTGTCAGACAGAGGCTAGACTGGGCAGGGTCAGACAGAGGCTCGACTGAGCAGGGTCAGATAAGTCTAGACTGGGCAGGGTCAGACAGTGTCTGAAATGGGCAGGGTCAGACAGAGGCAAGACTGGACAGTGTCTAAAATGAGGCTAGACTGCGCAGAGTCAGACAGAGGCCAGACTGAACAGGGTCAGATGGAGACCAGACTGGACAGTGTCTAAAATGAGGCTAGACTGGCCAGAGTCAGACAGGGGCCAGACTGGGCACAGTCAGATGGGGGCCAGACCGGGTGCTGTCAGACAGAGGCTAGAATGGCTGGATCAGACTGAGGCCAGACTGGACAGTTTCAGACTGAGGCCAGATTTGACAGTGCCAGAGAGAGTCTAGACTGGGCAGGGTCAGACAGAGATAGACTGAGCAGGACCGGCAAGGGTCTAGACTGGCAGGGTCAGAGGCATGATTGGCAGGATCAGACAGAGGCTAGACTGGGCAGGGTCAGACAGTGTCTAGACTAGGAAGGGTCAGACCGGGGCTAGACTGGCAGGATCAGACAGAGGCTAGACTGGACAGTGACAGACAGTGGCCAGCTGGACAGGGTGAGACAGAGTCTAGACTGGGCAGTTTGAGACAGAGGCCAGACTGGACAGGATCAGACAGAGGCTATACTGGCAGGGCCAGACAGAGGCTAGACTGGGAAGGATCAGACAGAGGCTAGACTGATCAGGGTCAGACAAGTCTAGACTGGACAGGGTCAGACAGAGGCTAGACTGGGAAGGATCAGGCAGAGGCTTGACTGGGCAGGGTCAGAGAGAGGCTAGACTGGGAAGGGTCAGACAAGTCTAGACTGGGCAGGGTCAGACAGAGGCTAGACTGGACAGTGTCAGACAAGGCCAGACTGGGCAGGGTCAGACAGAGTCTAGACTAGGAAGGGTCAGACAGAGGCTAGACTGGCAGGATCAGACTTAGGCTAGACTGGAAAGTGACAGACAGATGCGAGCTGGACAGGGTGAGATAGAGTCTAGACTGGGCAGTTTGAGACAGAGGCTAAACTGGGCTGGGTCAGACGCAGGCCAGACTGGACAGTGTAACACAGAGGCCAGCCTGGACAGGGTCAGACAGAGTCTAGACTGGGCAGGGTCAGACAGAATCTAAACTGGGCAGGGTTAGACAGAGGCCAGACTGGACAGGGTCAGACAGAGGCTAGACTGGGCAGGGTCAGACAGTGCCCAGCCTGTGAAGGATCAGATGGAGGCCAGACTGGACAGGGTCAGACGGAGGCCAGACTGGACAGGGTCAGACGGCAGCCAGACTGGTCATGGTCAGACAGAGGCGAGACTGGGCATGGTCAGACAGAGGTGAAACTGGGCATGGTCAGACAGAGGCCAGACTGGACAGGGTCAGGCAGAGGCTAGACTGGCAGGGTCAGACAGAGGCAAGACTGAGCAGGGTCAGGCAGAGGATAGACTGGGCAGGGTCAGACAGTTTCGAAAATGGGCAGGGTCAGGCAGAGGCAAGACTGGACAGTGTCTAAACAAGACAAGACTGGGCAGGGTCAGACAGAGCCTCGACTAGGAAGGGTCAGACAGAGTCTAAACAGGGCAGGGTCAGACAGAGGCCAGACTGGACAGGGTCAGGCAGAGGCTAGAGTGGGCAGGGTCAGACAGTGTCCAGACTGTGAAGGATCAGATGGAGGCCAGACTGGACAGGGTCAGACGGAGGCCAGACTGGACAGGGTCAGACGGAGGCCAGACTGGACAAAGTCAGACGGCGGCCAGACTGGGCATGGTCAGACAGAGGTGAGACTGGGCATGGTCAGACAGAGGCAAGACTGGGCATGGTCAGACAGAGGCCTGACTGGACAGGGTTAAACAGAGGCTAGACTGGCAGGATCAGACAGAGGCAAGACTGAGCAGGGTCAGACAGAGGATAGACTGGGCAGGGTCAGACAGTTTCTAAAATGGGCAGGGTCAGACAGAGGCAAGACTGGACAGTGTCTAAAATGAGGCTAGACTGCGCAAAGTCAGGCAGAGGCCAGACTGAACAGGGTCAGACGGAGACCAGACTGGACAGTGTCTAAAATGAGGCTAGACTGGACAGTGTCAGATGGAGGCCAGATCAGGTGCTGTCAGACGGAGGCTAGAATGGCAGGATCAGACTGAGGCCAGACTGGACAGTTTCAGACTGATGCCAGATTTGACAGTGCCAGACAGAGTCTAGACTGGGCAGGGTCAGACATAGATAGATTGGGCAGGACCGGCAAGGGTCTAGACTGGGCAGGGTCAGAGGCGTGATTTGGCAGGATCAGACAGAGGCTAGACTGGGCAGGGCCAGACAGTGTCTAGACTAGGAAGGGTCAGACAGAGGCTAAACTGGCAGGATCAGACAGAGGCTAGACTGGAAAGTGACAGACAGTGGCCAGCTGGACAGGGTGAGACAGAGTCTAGACTGGGCAGTGTCTGACAGAGTCTACACTGGGCAGGGTCAGACAGTGGCCAGACTGGGCAGTGTCAGACAGAGGCTATACTGGCAGGGTCAGACAGAGGCTAGACTGGGAAGGGATAGACAGTGGCTAGACTGGGCAGCGTCAGACAGAGGCTAGACTGGGAAGGATCAGACAGAGGCTAGACTGAGCAGGGTCAGACAAGTCTAGACTGAGCAGGGTCAGAAAGATGCTAGACTGGACAGTGTCAGACAGAGGCCGGACTGGGCAGGGTCAGACACAGTCTAGAATAGGAAGCGTCAGACAGAGGCTAGACTGGCAGGATCAGACTTAGGCGAGACTGGAAAGTGACAGACAGAGGCGAGCTGGACAGGGTTAGACAGAGTCTAGACTGGGCAGTTTGAGACAGAGGCTAAACTGGGCTGGGTCAGACGCAGGCCAGACTGGACAGTGTAACACAGAGGCCAGCCTGGACAGGGTCAGACAGAGTCTAGACTGGGCAGGGTCAGACAGAGTCTAAACTGGGCAGGGTGAGACAGAGGCCAGACTGGACAGAGTCAGACAGAGGCTAGACTGGGCAGGGTCAGACAGAGATAGACTGGGCAGGACCGGCAAGGGTCTAGACTGGGCAGGGTCAGAGGCATGATTGGCAGGATCAGATAGAGGCTAGACTGGGCAGGGCCAGACAGTGTCTAGACTAGGAAGGGTCAGACAGAGGCTAGACTGGCAGGATCAGTCAGAGGCTAGACTGGAAAGTGACAGACAGTGGCCAGCTGGACAGGGTGAGACAGAGTCTAGACTGGGCAGAATGAGACAGAGGCTAGACTGGGCAGGGTCAGACAGAGGTCAGACTGGACAGTGACAGACAGAGGCCAGCCTGGACAGGGTCAGACAGAGTCTAGACTGGGCAGTGTCTGACAGAGTCTACACTGGGCAGGGTCAGACAGTGGCCAGACTGGACAGGGTCAGACAGAGGCTATACTGGCAGGGTCAGACAGAGGCTAGACTGGGAAGGGATAGACAGTGGCTAGACTGGGCAGCCTCAGACAGAGGCTAAACTGGGAAGGATCAGACAGAGGCTAGACTGAGCAGGGTCAGACAAGTCTAGACTGAGCAGGGTCAGACAGATGCTAGACTGGACAGTGTCAGACAGAGGCCAGACTGGGTAGGGTCAGACAGAGTCTAGACTTGGAAGGGTCAGACAGAGGCTAGACTGACAGGATCAGACTTAGGCGAGACTGGAAAGTGACAGACAGAGGCGAGCTGGACAGGGTCAGACGCAGGCCAGACTGGACAGTGTAACACAGAGGCCAGCCTGGACAGGGTCAGACAGTGTCTAGACTGGGCAGGGTCAGACAGAGTCTAAACTGAGCAGGGTCAGACAGAGGCCAGACTGGACAGGGTCAGACAGAGGCTAGACTGGGAAGGGATAGACAGTGGCTAGACTGGGCAGCGTCAGACAGAGGCTAGACTGGGAAGGATCAGGCAGAGGCTTGACTGGGCAAGGTCAGAGAGAGGCTAGACTGGGAAGGGTCAGACAAGTCTAGACTGGGCAGGGTCAGACAGAGGCTAGACTGGACAGTGTCAGACAAGGCCAGACTGGTCAGGGTCAGACAGAGTCTAGACTAGGAAGGGTCAGACAGAGGCTAGACTGGCAGGATCAGACTTAGGCTAGACTGGAAAGTGACAGACAGATGCGAGCTGGACAGGGTGAGACAGAGTCTAGACTGGGCAGTTTGAGACAGAGGCTAAACTGGGCTGGGTCAGACGCAGGCCAGACTGGACAGTGTAACACAGAGGCCAGCCTGGACAGGGTCAGACAGAGTCTAGACTGGGCAGGGTCAGACAGAGTCTAAACTGGGCAGGGTTAGACAGAGGCCAGACTGGACAGGGTCAGACAGAGGCTAGACTGGGCAGGGTCAGACAGTGCCCAGCCTGTGAAGGATCAGATGGAGGCCAGACTGGACAGGGTCAGACGGAGGCCAGACTGGACAGGGTCAGACGGCAGCCAGACTGGTCATGGTCAGACAGAGGCGAGACTGGGCATGGTCAGACAGAGGTGAAACTGGGCATGGTCAGACAGAGGCCAGACTGGACAGGGTCAGGCAGAGGCTAGACTGGCAGGATCAGACAGAGGCAAGACTGAGCAGGGTCAGGCAGAGGATAGACTGGGCAGGGTCAGACAGTTTCTAAAATGGGCAGGGTCAGACAGAGGCAAGACTGGACAGTGTCTAAAATGAGGCTGGACTGCGCAGATTCAGACAGGGACCATACTGGACAGGTTCAGATGGAGACCAGACTGGACAGTGTCTAAAATGAGGCTAGACTGGACAGAGTCAGACAGGGACCATACTGGGCAGGTCAGATGGAGGCCAGACCGGGTGCTGTCAGACAAAGGCTAGAATGGCAGGATCAGACTGAGGCCAGACTGGACAGTTTCAGACTGAAGCCAGATTTGACAGTGCCAGACAGAGTCTAGACTGGGCAGGGTCAGACAGAGATAGACTGGGCAGCACCAGCAAGGGTCTAGACTGGGCAGGGTCAGAGGCGTGATTGGCAGGATCAGACAGAGGCTAGACTGGGCAGGGCCAGACAGTGTCTAGACTAGATAGGGTCAGACAGAGGCTAGACTGGCAGGATCAGACAGAGGCTAGACCAGACAGTGGCCAGCTGGACAGGGTGAGACAGAGGCTAGACTGGGCAGGGTCAGACGGAGGTCAGACTGGACAGTGACCGACAGAGGCCAGCCTGGACAGGGTCAGACAGAGTCTAGACTGGGCAGTGTCAGACAGAGACTAGACTGGGCAGGGTCAGACAGAGGCCAGACTGGACAGTGTCAGACAGAGGCTATACTGGCAGGGTCAGACAGAGGCTAGACTGAGCAGGGTCAGACAAGTCTAGACTGGGCATGGTCAGACAGAGGCTAGACTGGGAAGGATCAGACAGAGGCTTGACTGGGCAGGGTCAGACAGAGGCTAGACTGGACAGTGTCAGACAAGACCAGACTGGGCAGGGTCAGGCAGAGCCTCGACTAGGAAGGGTCAGACAGAGTCTAAACAGGGCAGGGTCAGACAGAGGCCAGACTGGACAGGGTCAGGCAGAGGCTAGAGTGGGCAGGGTCAGACAGTGTCCAGACTGTGAAGGATCAGATGGAGGCCAGACTGGACAGGGTCAGACGGAGACCAGACTGGACAGGGTCAGACGGAGGCCAGACTGGACAAAGTCAGACGGCGGCCAGACTGGGCATGGTCAGACAGAGGTGAGACTGGGCATGGTCAGACAGAGGCGAGACTGGGCATGATCAGACAGAGGCCTGACTGGACAGGGTTAAACAGAGGCTAGACTGGCAGGATCAGACAGAGGCAAGACTGAGCAGGGTCAGACAGAGGATAGACTGGGCAGGGTCAGACATTGGCTAGGCTGGGCGGAGTCAGACAGTGGCTAGACTGGGCAGGGTCAGACAGAGGCCAGACTGGACAGGGTCAGACAGAGGCTAGACTGGGCAGGGTCAGGTGGAGGCTAGACTGGGCAGTGTCAGACAGAGACTAGACAGGGCAGGGTCAGACAGAGGCCAGACTGGGCAAGGTCAGATGGTGGCCAGACTGGTCATGCTCAGACAGAGGTGAGACTGGGCATGGTCAGACAGAGGCTAGACTGGGCAGTGTCAGACAGAGGCTAGACTGGGCAGGGTCAGACAGAGGCTCGACTGAGCAGGGTCAGATAAGTCTAGACTGGGCAGGGTCAGACAGTGTCTGAAATGGGCAGGGTCAGACAGAGGCAAGACTGGACAGTGTCTAAAATGAGGCTAGACTGCGCAGAGTCAGACAGAGGCCAGACTGAACAGGGTCAGATGGAGACCAGACTGGACAGTGTCTAAAATGAGGCTAGACTGGCCAGAGTCAGACAGGGGCCAGACTGGGCACAGTCAGATGGGGGCCAGACCGGGTGCTGTCAGACAGAGGCTAGAATGGCTGGATCAGACTGAGGCCAGACTGGACAGTTTCAGACTGAGGCCAGATTTGACAGTGCCAGAGAGAGTCTAGACTGGGCAGGGTCAGACAGAGATAGACTGAGCAGGACCGGCAAGGGTCTAGACTGGCAGGGTCAGAGGCATGATTGGCAGGATCAGACAGAGGCTAGACTGGGCAGGGTCAGACAGTGTCTAGACTAGGAAGGGTCAGACCGGGGCTAGACTGGCAGGATCAGACAGAGGCTAGACTGGACAGTGACAGACAGTGGCCAGCTGGACAGGGTGAGACAGAGTCTAGACTGGGCAGTTTGAGACAGAGGCCAGACTGGACAGGATCAGACAGAGGCTATACTGGCAGGGCCAGACAGAGGCTAGACTGGGAAGGATCAGACAGAGGCTAGACTGATCAGGGTCAGACAAGTCTAGACTGGACAGGGTCAGACAGAGGCTAGACTGGGAAGGATCAGGCAGAGGCTTGACTGGGCAGGGTCAGAGAGAGGCTAGACTGGGAAGGGTCAGACAAGTCTAGACTGGGCAGGGTCAGACAGAGGCTAGACTGGACAGTGTCAGACAAGGCCAGACTGGGCAGGGTCAGACAGAGTCTAGACTAGGAAGGGTCAGACAGAGGCTAGACTGGCAGGATCAGACTTAGGCTAGACTGGAAAGTGACAGACAGATGCGAGCTGGACAGGGTGAGATAGAGTCTAGACTGGGCAGTTTGAGACAGAGGCTAAACTGGGCTGGGTCAGACGCAGGCCAGACTGGACAGTGTAACACAGAGGCCAGCCTGGACAGGGTCAGACAGAGTCTAGACTGGGCAGGGTCAGACAGAATCTAAACTGGGCAGGGTTAGACAGAGGCCAGACTGGACAGGGTCAGACAGAGGCTAGACTGGGCAGGGTCAGACAGTGCCCAGCCTGTGAAGGATCAGATGGAGGCCAGACTGGACAGGGTCAGACGGAGGCCAGACTGGACAGGGTCAGACGGCAGCCAGACTGGTCATGGTCAGACAGAGGCGAGACTGGGCATGGTCAGACAGAGGTGAAACTGGGCATGGTCAGACAGAGGCCAGACTGGACAGGGTCAGGCAGAGGCTAGACTGGCAGGGTCAGACAGAGGCAAGACTGAGCAGGGTCAGGCAGAGGATAGACTGGGCAGGGTCAGACAGTTTCGAAAATGGGCAGGGTCAGACAGAGGCAAGACTGGACAGTGTCTAAAATGAGGCTGGACTGCGCAGATTCAGACAGGGACCATACTGGACAGGTTCAGATGGAGACCAGACTGGACAGTGTCTAAAATGAGGCTAGACTGGACAGAGTCAGACAGGGACCATACTGGGCAGGTCAGATGGAGGCCAGACCGGGTGCTGTCAGACAAAGGCTAGAATGGCAGGATCAGACTGAGGCCAGACTGGACAGTTTCAGACTGAAGCCAGATTTGACAGTGCCAGACAGAGTCTAGACTGGGCAGGGTCAGACAGAGATAGACTGGGCAGCACCAGCAAGGGTCTAGACTGGGCAGGGTCAGAGGCGTGATTGGCAGGATCAGACAGAGGCTAGACTGGGCAGGGCCAGACAGTGTCTAGACTAGATAGGGTCAGACAGAGGCTAGACTGGCAGGATCAGACAGAGGCTAGACCAGACAGTGGCCAGCTGGACAGGGTGAGACAGAGGCTAGACTGGGCAGGGTCAGACGGAGGTCAGACTGGACAGTGACCGACAGAGGCCAGCCTGGACAGGGTCAGACAGAGTCTAGACTGGGCAGTGTCAGACAGAGACTAGACTGGGCAGGGTCAGACAGAGGCCAGACTGGACAGTGTCAGACAGAGGCTATACTGGCAGGGTCAGACAGAGGCTAGACTGAGCAGGGTCAGACAAGTCTAGACTGGGCATGGTCAGACAGAGGCTAGACTGGGAAGGATCAGACAGAGGCTTGACTGGGCAGGGTCAGACAGAGGCTAGACTGGACAGTGTCAGACAAGACCAGACTGGGCAGGGTCAGGCAGAGCCTCGACTAGGAAGGGTCAGACAGAGTCTAAACAGGGCAGGGTCAGACAGAGGCCAGACTGGACAGGGTCAGGCAGAGGCTAGAGTGGGCAGGGTCAGACAGTGTCCAGACTGTGAAGGATCAGATGGAGGCCAGACTGGACAGGGTCAGACGGAGACCAGACTGGACAGGGTCAGACGGAGGCCAGACTGGACAAAGTCAGACGGCGGCCAGACTGGGCATGGTCAGACAGAGGTGAGACTGGGCATGGTCAGACAGAGGCGAGACTGGGCATGATCAGACAGAGGCCTGACTGGACAGGGTTAAACAGAGGCTAGACTGGCAGGATCAGACAGAGGCAAGACTGAGCAGGGTCAGACAGAGGATAGACTGGGCAGGGTCAGACATTGGCTAGGCTGGGCGGAGTCAGACAGTGGCTAGACTGGGCAGGGTCAGACAGAGGCCAGACTGGACAGGGTCAGACAGAGGCTAGACTGGGCAGGGTCAGGTGGAGGCTAGACTGGGCAGTGTCAGACAGAGACTAGACAGGGCAGGGTCAGACAGAGGCCAGACTGGGCAAGGTCAGATGTGGCCAGACTGGTCATGCTCAGACAGAGGTGAGACTGGGCATGGTCAGACAGAGGCTAGACTGGGCAGTGTCAGACAGAGGCTAGACTGGGCAGGGTCAGACAGAGGCTCGACTGAGCAGGGTCAGATAAGTCTAGACTGGGCAGGGTCAGACAGTGTCTGAAATGGGCAGGGTCAGACAGAGGCAAGACTGGACAGTGTCTAAAATGAGGCTAGACTGCGCAGAGTCAGACAGAGGCCAGACTGAACAGGGTCAGATGGAGACCAGACTGGACAGTGTCTAAAATGAGGCTAGACTGGCCAGAGTCAGACAGGGGCCAGACTGGGCACAGTCAGATGGGGGCCAGACCGGGTGCTGTCAGACAGAGGCTAGAATGGCTGGATCAGACTGAGGCCAGACTGGACAGTTTCAGACTGAGGCCAGATTTGACAGTGCCAGAGAGAGTCTAGACTGGGCAGGGTCAGACAGAGATAGACTGAGCAGGACCGGCAAGGGTCTAGACTGGCAGGGTCAGAGGCATGATTGGCAGGATCAGACAGAGGCTAGACTGGGCAGGGTCAGACAGTGTCTAGACTAGGAAGGGTCAGACCGGGGCTAGACTGGCAGGATCAGACAGAGGCTAGACTGGACAGTGACAGACAGTGGCCAGCTGGACAGGGTGAGACAGAGTCTAGACTGGGCAGTTTGAGACAGAGGCCAGACTGGACAGGATCAGACAGAGGCTATACTGGCAGGGCCAGACAGAGGCTAGACTGGGAAGGATCAGACAGAGGCTAGACTGATCAGGGTCAGACAAGTCTAGACTGGACAGGGTCAGACAGAGGCTAGACTGGGAAGGATCAGGCAGAGGCTTGACTGGGCAGGGTCAGAGAGAGGCTAGACTGGGAAGGGTCAGACAAGTCTAGACTGGGCAGGGTCAGACAGAGGCTAGACTGGACAGTGTCAGACAAGGCCAGACTGGGCAGGGTCAGACAGAGTCTAGACTAGGAAGGGTCAGACAGAGGCTAGACTGGCAGGATCAGACTTAGGCTAGACTGGAAAGTGACAGACAGATGCGAGCTGGACAGGGTGAGATAGAGTCTAGACTGGGCAGTTTGAGACAGAGGCTAAACTGGGCTGGGTCAGACGCAGGCCAGACTGGACAGTGTAACACAGAGGCCAGCCTGGACAGGGTCAGACAGAGTCTAGACTGGGCAGGGTCAGACAGAATCTAAACTGGGCAGGGTTAGACAGAGGCCAGACTGGACAGGGTCAGACAGAGGCTAGACTGGGCAGGGTCAGACAGTGCCCAGCCTGTGAAGGATCAGATGGAGGCCAGACTGGACAGGGTCAGACGGAGGCCAGACTGGACAGGGTCAGACGGCAGCCAGACTGGTCATGGTCAGACAGAGGCGAGACTGGGCATGGTCAGACAGAGGTGAAACTGGGCATGGTCAGACAGAGGCCAGACTGGACAGGGTCAGGCAGAGGCTAGACTGGCAGGGTCAGACAGAGGCAAGACTGAGCAGGGTCAGGCAGAGGATAGACTGGGCAGGGTCAGACAGTTTCTAAAATGGGCAGGGTCAGACAGAGGCAAGACTGGACAGTGTCTAAAATGAGGCTGGACTGCGCAGATTCAGACAGGGACCATACTGGACAGGTTCAGATGGAGACCAGACTGGACAGTGTCTAAAATGAGGCTAGACTGGACAGAGTCAGACAGGGACCATACTGGGCAGGTCAGATGGAGGCCAGACCGGGTGCTGTCAGACAAAGGCTAGAATGGCAGGATCAGACTGAGGCCAGACTGGACAGTTTCAGACTGAAGCCAGATTTGACAGTGCCAGACAGAGTCTAGACTGGGCAGGGTCAGACAGAGATAGACTGGGCAGCACCAGCAAGGGTCTAGACTGGGCAGGGTCAGAGGCGTGATTGGCAGGATCAGACAGAGGCTAGACTGGGCAGGGCCAGACAGTGTCTAGACTAGGAAGGGTCAGACAGAGGCTAGACTGGCAGGATCAGACAGAGGCTAGACCAGACAGTGGCCAGCCGGACAGGGTGAGACAGAGGCTAGACTGGGCAGGGTCAGACGGAGGTCAGACTGGACAGTGACCGACAGAGGCCAGCCTGGACAGGGTCAGACAGAGTCTAGACTGGGCAGTGTCAGACAGAGACTAGACTGGGCAGGGTCAGACAGAGGCCAGACTGGACAGTGTCAGACAGAGGCTATACTGGCAGGGTCAGACAGAGGCTAGACTGAGCAGGGTCAGACAGAGGTGAGACTGGGCATGGTCAGACAGAGGCGAGACTGGGCATGATCAGACAGAGGCCTGACTGGACAGGGTTAAACAGAGGCTAGACTGGCAGGATCAGACAGAGGCAAGACTGAGCAGGGTCAGACAGAGGATAGACTGGGCAGGGTCAGACATTGGCTAGGCTGGGCAGAGTCAGACAGTGGCTAGACTGGGCAGGGTCAGACAGAGGCCAGACTGGACAGGGTCAGACAGAGGCTAGACTGGGCAGGGTCAGGTGGAGGCTAGACTGGGCAGTGTCAGACAGAGACTAGACAGGGCAGGGTCAGACAGAGGCCAGACTGGGCAAGGTCAGATGGTGGCCAGACTGGTCATGCTCAGACAGAGGTGAGACTGGGCATGGTCAGACAGAGGCTAGACTGGGCAGTGTCAGACAGAGGCTAGACTGGGCAGGGTCAGACAGAGGCTCGACTGAGCAGGGTCAGATAAGTCTAGACTGGGCAGGGTCAGACAGTGTCTGAAATGGGCAGGGTCAGACAGAGGCAAGACTGGACAGTGTCTAAAATGAGGCTAGACTGCGCAGAGTCAGACAGAGGCCAGACTGAACAGGGTCAGATGGAGACCAGACTGGACAGTGTCTAAAATGAGGCTAGACTGGCCAGAGTCAGACAGGGGCCAGACTGGGCACAGTCAGATGGGGGCCAGACCGGGTGCTGTCAGACAGAGGCTAGAATGGCTGGATCAGACTGAGGCCAGACTGGACAGTTTCAGACTGAGGCCAGATTTGACAGTGCCAGAGAGAGTCTAGACTGGGCAGGGTCAGACAGAGATAGACTGAGCAGGACCGGCAAGGGTCTAGACTGGCAGGGTCAGAGGCATGATTGGCAGGATCAGACAGAGGCTAGACTGGGCAGGGTCAGACAGTGTCTAGACTAGGAAGGGTCAGACCGGGGCTAGACTGGCAGGATCAGACAGAGGCTAGACTGGACAGTGACAGACAGTGGCCAGCTGGACAGGGTGAGACAGAGTCTAGACTGGGCAGTTTGAGACAGAGGCCAGACTGGACAGGATCAGACAGAGGCTATACTGGCAGGGCCAGACAGAGGCTAGACTGGGAAGGATCAGACAGAGGCTAGACTGATCAGGGTCAGACAAGTCTAGACTGGACAGGGTCAGACAGAGGCTAGACTGGGAAGGATCAGGCAGAGGCTTGACTGGGCAGGGTCAGAGAGAGGCTAGACTGGGAAGGGTCAGACAAGTCTAGACTGGGCAGGGTCAGACAGAGGCTAGACTGGACAGTGTCAGACAAGGCCAGACTGGGCAGGGTCAGACAGAGTCTAGACTAGGAAGGGTCAGACAGAGGCTAGACTGGCAGGATCAGACTTAGGTAGACTGGAAAGTGACAGACAGATGCGAGCTGGACAGGGTGAGATAGAGTCTAGACTGGGCAGTTTGAGACAGAGGCTAAACTGGGCTGGGTCAGACGCAGGCCAGACTGGACAGTGTAACACAGAGGCCAGCCTGGACAGGGTCAGACAGAGTCTAGACTGGGCAGGGTCAGACAGAATCTAAACTGGGCAGGGTTAGACAGAGGCCAGACTGGACAGGGTCAGACAGAGGCTAGACTGGGCAGGGTCAGACAGTGCCCAGCCTGTGAAGGATCAGATGGAGGCCAGACTGGACAGGGTCAGACGGAGGCCAGACTGGACAGGGTCAGACGGCAGCCAGACTGGTCATGGTCAGACAGAGGCGAGACTGGGCATGGTCAGACAGAGGTGAAACTGGGCATGGTCAGACAGAGGCCAGACTGGACAGGGTCAGGCAGAGGCTAGACTGGCAGGGTCAGACAGAGGCAAGACTGAGCAGGGTCAGGCAGAGGATAGACTGGGCAGGGTCAGACAGTTTCTAAAATGGGCAGGGTCAGACAGAGGCAAGACTGGACAGTGTCTAAAATGAGGCTGGACTGCGCAGATTCAGACAGGGACCATACTGGACAGGTTCAGATGGAGACCAGACTGGACAGTGTCTAAAATGAGGCTAGACTGGACAGAGTCAGACAGGGACCATACTGGGCAGGTCAGATGGAGGCCAGACCGGGTGCTGTCAGACAAAGGCTAGAATGGCAGGATCAGACTGAGGCCAGACTGGACAGTTTCAGACTGAAGCCAGATTTGACAGTGCCAGACAGAGTCTAGACTGGGCAGGGTCAGACAGAGATAGACTGGGCAGCACCAGCAAGGGTCTAGACTGGGCAGGGTCAGAGGCGTGATTGGCAGGATCAGACAGAGGCTAGACTGGGCAGGGCCAGACAGTGTCTAGACTAGATAGGGTCAGACAGAGGCTAGACTGGCAGGATCAGACAGAGGCTAGACCAGACAGTGGCCAGCTGGACAGGGTGAGACAGAGGCTAGACTGGGCAGGGTCAGACGGAGGTCAGACTGGACAGTGACCGACAGAGGCCAGCCTGGACAGGGTCAGACAGAGTCTAGACTGGGCAGTGTCAGACAGAGACTAGACTGGGCAGGGTCAGACAGAGGCCAGACTGGACAGTGTCAGACAGAGGCTATACTGGCAGGGTCAGACAGAGATAGACTGGGCAGCACCAGCAAGGGTCTAGACTGGGCAGGGTCAGAGGCGTGATTGGCAGGATCAGACAGAGGCTAGACTGGGCAGGGCCAGACAGTGTCTAGACTAGGAAGGGTCAGACAGAGGCTAGACTGGCAGGATCAGACAGAGGCTAGACCAGACAGTGGCCAGCCGGACAGGGTGAGACAGAGGCTAGACTGGGCAGGGTCAGACGGAGGTCAGACTGGACAGTGACCGACAGAGGCCAGCCTGGACAGGGTCAGACAGAGTCTAGACTGGGCAGTGTCAGACAGAGACTAGACTGGGCAGGGTCAGACAGAGGCCAGACTGGACAGTGTCAGACAGAGGCTATACTGGCAGGGTCAGACAGAGGCTAGACTGAGCAGGGTCAGACAAGTCTAGACTGGGCATGGTCAGACAGAGGCTAGACTGGGAAGGATCAGACAGAGGCTTGACTGGGCAGGGTCAGACAGAGGCTAGACTGGACAGTGTCAGACAAGACCAGACTGGGCAGGGTCAGACAGAGCCTCGACTAGGAAGGGTCAGACAGAGTCTAAACAGGGCAGGGTCAGACAGAGGCCAGACTGGACAGGGTCAGGCAGAGGCTAGAGTGGGCAGGGTCAGACAGTGTCCAGACTGTGAAGGATCAGATGGAGGCCAGACTGGACAGGGTCAGACGGAGGCCAGACTGGACAGGGTCAGACGGAGGCCAGACTGGACAAAGTCAGACGGCGGCCAGACTGGGCATGGTCAGACAGAGGTGAGACTGGGCATGGTCAGACAGAGGCGAGACTGGGCATGGTCAGACAGAGGCCTGACTGGACAGGGTTAAACAGAGGCTAGACTGGCAGGATCAGACAGAGGCGAGACTGAGCAGGGTCAGACAGAGGATAGACTGGGCAGGGTCAGACAGTTTCTAAAATGGGCAGGGTCAGACAGAGGCAAGACTGGACAGTGTCTAAAATGAGGCTAGACTGCGCAAAGTCAGGCAGAGGCCAGACTGAACAGGGTCAGACGGAGACCAGACTGGACAGTGTCTAAAATGAGGCTAGACTGGACAGTGTCAGATGGAGGCCAGATCAGGTGCTGTCAGACGGAGGCTAGAATGGCAGGATCAGACTGAGGCCAGACTGGACAGTTTCAGACTGATGCCAGATTTGACAGTGCCAGACAGAGTCTAGACTGGGCAGGGTCAGACATAGATAGATTGGGCAGGACCGGCAAGGGTCTAGACTGGGCAGGGTCAGAGGCGTGATTTGGCAGGATCAGACAGAGGCTAGACTGGGCAGGGCCAGACAGTGTCTAGACTAGGAAGGGTCAGACAGAGGCTAAACTGGCAGGATCAGACAGAGGCTAGACTGGAAAGTGACAGACAGTGGCCAGCTGGACAGGGTGAGACAGAGTCTAGACTGGGCAGTGTCTGACAGAGTCTACACTGGGCAGGGTCAGACAGTGGCCAGACTGGGCAGGGTCAGACAGAGGCTATACTGGCAGGGTCAGACAGAGGCTAGACTGGGAAGGGATAGACAGTGGCTAGACTGGGCAGCGTCAGACAGAGGCTAGACTGGGAAGGATCAGACAAGTCTAGACTGGGCAGGGTCAGACAGAGGCTAGACTGGACAGTGTCAGACAAGGCCAGACTGGGCAGGGTCAGACAGAGTCTAGACTAGGAAGGGTCAGACAGAGGCTAGACTGGCAGGATCAGACTTAGGCGAGACTGGAAAGTGACAGACAGAGGCGAGCTGGACAGGGTTAGACAGAGTCTAGACTGGGCAGTTTGAGACAGAGGCTAAACTGGGCTGGGTCAGACACAGGCCAGACTGGACAGTGTAACACAGAGGCCAGCCTGGACAGGGTCAGACAGAGTCTAGACTGGGCAGGGTCAGACAGAGTCTAAACTGGGCAGGGTGAGACAGAGGCCAGACTGGACAGAGTCAGACAGAGGCTAGACTGGGCAGGGTCAGACAGAGATAGACTGGGCAGGACCGGCAAGGGTCTAGACTGGGCAGGGTCAGAGGCATGATTGGCAGGATCAGATAGAGGCTAGACTGGGCAGGGCCAGACAGTGTCTAGACTAGGAAGGGTCAGACAGAGGCTAGACTGGCAGGATCAGTCAGAGGCTAGACTGGAAAGTGACAGACAGTGGCCAGCTGGACAGGGTGAGACAGAGTCTAGACTGGGCAGAATGAGACAGAGGCTAGACTGGGCAGGGTCAGACAGAGGTCAGACTGGACAGTGACAGACAGAGGCCAGCCTGGACAGGGTCAGACAGAGTCTAGACTGGGCAGTGTCTGACAGAGTCTACACTGGGCAGGGTCAGACAGTGGCCAGACTGGACAGGGTCAGACAGAGGCTATACTGGCAGGGTCAGACAGAGGCTAGACTGGGAAGGGATAGACAGTGGCTAGACTGGGCAGCCTCAGACAGAGGCTAAACTGGGAAGGATCAGACAGAGGCTAGACTGAGCAGGGTCAGACAAGTCTAGACTGAGCAGGGTCAGACAGATGCTAGACTGGACAGTGTCAGACAGAGGCCAGACTGGGTAGGGTCAGACAGAGTCTAGACTTGGAAGGGTCAGACAGAGGCTAGACTGACAGGATCAGACTTAGGCGAGACTGGAAAGTGACAGACAGAGGCGAGCTGGACAGGGTCAGACGCAGGCCAGACTGGACAGTGTAACACAGAGGCCAGCCTGGACAGGGTCAGACAGTGTCTAGACTGGGCAGGGTCAGACAGAGTCTAAACTGAGCAGGGTCAGACAGAGGCCAGACTGGACAGGGTCAGACAGAGGCTAGACTGAGCAGGGTCAGACAGTGCCCAGACTGTGAAGGATCAGATGGAGGCCAGACTGGACAGGGTCAGATGGAGGCTAGACTGGACAGGGTCAGATGGCGGCCAGACTGGGCATGGTCAGACAGAGGCAAGACTGGGTAGGGTCAGACAGAGACTAGACTGAGCAAGGTCAGACAGAGGCTAGACTGGGCAGGGTCAGATAAGTCTCGACTGGGCAGTGTCAGACAGAGGCCAGACTGGACAGGGTCAGACAGAGGATAGACTGGGCAGGGTTTGAAAGTGTCTAAAATGGGCAGGGCCAGACAGAGGCAAGACTGGGCAGTGTCTAAAATGAGGCTAGACTGCAAGATTCAGACAGAGGCCAGACTGAACAGGGTCAGACGGAGACCAGACTGGACAGTGTCTAAAATGAGACTAGACTGGCCAGAGTCAGACAGGGACCAGACTGGGCAGGGTCAGATGGAGGCCAGACCGGGTGCTGTCAGACAGAGGCTAGAATGGCAGGATTAGGCTGAGGCCAGACTGGACAGTTTCAGACTGATGCCAGATTTGACAGTGCCAGACAGAGTCTAGACTGGGCATGGTCAGACAGAGATAGACTGGGCAGGGTCAGACAGTGTCTAGACTAGGAAGGGTCAGACAGGGGCTAGACTGGGAGGATCAGTCAGAGGCTAGACTGGACAGTGACAGACAGTGGCCAGCTGGACAGGGTGAGACAGAGTCTAGACTGGGCAGAATGAAACAGAGGCTAGACTGGGCAGGGTCAGACGGAGGTTAGACTGGACAGTGACAGACAGAGTCTAGACTGGACAGTGACAGACAGTGGCCAGCTGGACAGGGTGAGACAGAGTCTAGACTGGGCAGAATGAGACAGAGGCTAGACTGGGCTGGGTCAGACGGAGGTTAGACTGGACAGTGACAGACAGAGGCCAGCCTGGACAGGGTCAGACAGAGTCTAGACTGGGCAGGGTCAGACAGAGGCCAGACTGGACAGGATCAGACAGAGGCTATACTGGCAGGGTCAGACAGAGGCTAGACTGGGAACGGATAGACAGAGGCTAGACTGGGCAGGGTCAGACAGAGGCTGGACTGGGAAGGATCAGACAGAGGCTAGACTGAGCAGGGTCAGACAAGTCTAGACTGGGCAGGGTCAGACAGAGGCTAGACTGGGAAAATCAGACAGAGGCTTGACTGGGCAGGGTCATAAAGAGGCTAGACTGCGCAGGGTCAGACAGAGACTAGACTGAGCAGTGTCAGACAGAGGCCAGACTGGGCAGGGTCAGACAGAGGCTAGACTGGCAGGATCAGACTTAGGCTAGACTGGAAAGTGACAGACAGAGGCCAGCTGGACAGGGTGTGACAGAGTATAGACTGGGCAGTTTGAGGCAGAGGCTAAACTGGGCTGGGTCAGACGCAGGCCAGACTGGACAGTGTAACCCAGAGGCCAGCCTGGACAGGGTCAGACAGAGTCTCGACTGGGCAGGGTCAGACAGAGGCCAGAATGGACAGGGTCAGACAGAGGCTAGACTGGGAAGGGTCAGACAGTGTCCAGACTGTGAAGGATCAGATGGAGGCCAGACTGGACAGGGTCAGATGGAGGCCAGACTAGACAGTGTCAGATGGTGGCCAGACTGGGCATGGTCAGACAGAGGCCAGACTGGGCATGGTCAGACAGAGGCGAGACTGGGCATGGTCAGATAGGGGTGAGACTGGGCAGGGTCAGACAGAGGCTAGACTGGGCAGCGTCAGACAAGTCTAGACTGGGCAGGGTCAGACAGAGGCTAGACTGGGAAGGATCAGACAGAGGCTTGACTGGGCAGGGTCAGACAGAGGCTAGACTGCACAGGGTCAGACAGAGGCCAGACTGGGCAGGGTCAGACAGAGTCTAGAATAGGAAGGGTCAGACAGAGTCTAGACTGGGCAGGGTCAGACAGAGTCTAAACTGGGCAGGGTCAGACAGAGGCCAGACTGGACAGGGCCAGACAGAGGCTAGACTGGGCTTTGTCAGACAGAGATAGACTGGGCAGGACCGGCAAGGGTCTAGACTGGGCAGGGTCAGAGGCGTGATTGGCAGGATCAGACAGAGGCTAGACTGGGCAGGGTCAGACAGTGTCTAGACTAGGATGGGTCAGACAGGGGCTAGACTGGGAGAATCAGTCAGAGGCTAGACTGGACAGTGACAGACAGTGGCCAGCTGGACAGGGTGAGACAGAGTCTAGACTGGGCAGAATGAGACAGAGGCTAGACTGGGCTGGGTCATACAGAGGCTAGACTGGGCAGTGTCAGACAGTGAATAGACTGGGCAGGGTCAGACAAGTCTAGACTGGGCAGGGTCAGACAGAGGCTAGACTGGGAAGGATCAGACAGAGGCTTGACTGGGCAGGGTCAGACAGAGGCTAGACCGTGCAGGGTCAGAGAGAGACTAGACTGAGCAGGGTCAGACAGAGGCCAGACTGGACAGTTTCAGACAGAGGCCAGACTGGGCAGGGTCAGACAGAGTCTAGACTAGGAAGGGTCAGACAGAGGCTAGACTGGCAGGATCAGACTTAGGCTAGACTGGAAAGTGACAGACAGAGGCCAGCTGGACAGGGTGAGACAGAGTCTAGACTGGGCAGTTTGAGACAGAGGCTAAACTGGGTTGGGTCAGACGCAGGCCAGACTGGACAGTGTAACCCAGAGGCCAGCCTGGACAGGGTCAGACAGAGTCTCGACTGGGCAGGGTCAGACAGAGGCCAGAATGGACAGGGTCAGACAGAGGCTAGACTGGGAATTGTCAGACAGTGTCCAGGCTGTGAAGGATCAAATGGAGGCCAGACTGGACAGGGTCAGATGGAGGCCAGACTAGACAGTGTCAGATGGTGGCCAGACTGGGCATGGTCAGACAGAGGCCAGACTGGGCATGGTCAGATAGGGGCGAGACTGGGCAGGGTCAGACAGAGGCTAGACTGGGCATTGTCAGACAAGTCTAGACTGGGCAGGGTCAGACAGAGGCTAGACTGGGGAGGATCAGACAGAGGCTTGACTGGGCAGGGTCTGACAGAGGCTAGACTGCACAGGGTCAGAGAGAGACTAGACTGAGCAGGGTCAGACAAATCTAGAATGGGCAGGGTCAGACAGAGGCCAGACTGGGCAGGGTCAGACAGAGTCTAGAATAGGAAGGGTCAGACAGAGGCTAGACTGAGCAGGGTCAGACATGTCGAGACTAGGCAGTGTCAGACAGAGGCCAGACTGGACAGGGTCAGACAGAGGCTAGACTGGCAGGATCAGACAGAGGCTAGACTGAGCAGGTTCAGACAGAGGATAGACTGGGCAGGGTCAAACAGTGTCTAAAATGGGCAGGGTCAGACAGAGGCGAGACTGGACAGTGTCTAAATTGAGGCTAGACTGTGCAGAGTCAGACATAGGCCAGACTGATCAGGGTCAGACGGAGACCAGACTGGACAGTGTCTAAAATGAGGCTAGACTGGGCAGAGTCAGACAGAGGCCAGACTGGACAGGGTCAGACGGATGCCAGACTGGGCATCATCAGACAGAGGCCAGACTGGGCAGCATCAGACAGATTCTAGGCTGGGCAGGGTCAGACAGGGTCTAGACAGGGCTGGATCAGACATTTCTAGCCTGGGCAGGTTCAGAGGCTAGATTGGCAGGATCAGACAGAGGCTAGGCTGGGCAGGATCAGACAGAGGCTAGGCTGGGCCGGGTCAGACAGAGGCTAGGCTGGGCAGGATCAGACAGAGACTAAACTGAGCAGGGTCAGACAAGTCTAGACTGGGCAGGGTCAGACAGAGGCTAGGCTGTGCAGGGTCAGACAAGTCTAGACGGGGCAGGGTCAGACAGAGGCTAGACTGTGTAGGGTCAGACAGAGGCTAGACTGGATGAGCAGACAGAGGCTGGGCAGGGTCAGACAGAGGCCAGACTGGACATTGTCAAACAGAGGCTAGACTGTGCAGGATCAGACAGAGGCCAGAGCAGGCAGTATCAGACAGTGTCTAGACTGGGAAAAGTAAGACAGAGGCCAGATCGGGCAGGGTCAGACAGAGGCCAGACCGGGCAGGGTCAGACAGAGGCCAGACTGTGCATTGTCAGACAGAGGCTAGACTGGGCAGGATCAGACAGAGGTAAGACTGAGCAGGGTCAGACAAGTCTAGAGTAGGCAGGGTCAGACAATGGCCAGATTGGACAGTGTCAGTCAGAGACCAGAAATGGCAGTGTCAGACAGAGTCTAGACTTGCCAGCATCAGACAGTTTATAGGCTGGTCAGGGTCAGACATAGGTCTGACCCGGCGGTGTCAAACAGAGAGTAGACTGGCAGGATCAGAAAGAGGCCAGACTGGACAGTTTCAGACTGAGGACAGACTGGGCAGGGTGAGACAGAGTCTAGACTGGGCAGGATCAGACAGAGATAGACTGGGGAGGGTCAGACAGATTCTAGACATAGTGATGTCAGACAGAGGCTAGACTGGGCAGGGTCAGACAGTGTCCTGACTGGCAAGGATCAGAGGGATGCCAGACTGCGCAAGGTCAGGGAGAGACTAGACTGAGCAGGGTCAGACAAGTTTAGACTGGGCAGGGTCAGACAGAGGCTAGACTGGCAGGATCAGACAGAGGCTAGACTGCTCAGGAGCAGACAGAGGATAGACTGGGCAGGGTCAGACAGAGGCCAGACTGAACAGGGTCAGATGGAGGCAAGACTGGACAGTGTCTAAAATTAGGCCAGACTAGGCATCATCAGACAGAGGCCAGACTGGGCAGCATCAGACAGATTCTAGGCTGGGCAGGGTCAGACAGGGTCTAGATTTGGCAGGATCAGGGGCTAGATTGGCAGGATAAGACGGAGGCCAGATTGGGCAGCATCAGACAATGTCTAGGCTGGGCCAAGTCAGACAACATCTAGACTGGGCAGGATGAGACAGGGTCTAGACTGGACAGGGTCAGAGGCTAGATTGGCAGGATCAGATGAGGCTAGACTGAGCAGGGTCAGACAAGTCTAGACTGGGCAGGGTCAGACAGAGGCTAGGCTGTGCAGGGTCAGCCAAGTCTAGACTGGGCAGGGTCAGACAGAGGCTAGGCTATGCGCAGTCAGACGGAGGCTAGACTGGCAGAAGCAGACAGAGGCTAGACTGGGCAGGGTCAGACAGAGGCCCGACTGGACATTGTCAGTCAGAGGCTAGACTGTGCAGGATCAGACAGAGGCCAGAGCAGGCAGGATCAGACAGTGTCTAGACTGGGAAGTGTCAGACAAAGGCCAGACCGGGCAGGGTCAGACACAGGCCAGACTGGACAGGGTCAGACGGAGGCCAGACTGGGCAGCGTCAGACAGAGGCTAGACTGCGCAGGGTCAGGGAGAGACTAGACTGAGCAGGGTCAGACAAGTCTAGACTGGGCAGGGTCAGACAGAGGCCAGACTGGGCAGGGTCAGACAGAGTCTAGACTAGGAAGCATCAGACAGAGGCTAGACTGGCAGGATCAGACTTAGGCTAGACTGGAAAGTGACAAACAGAGGCGAGCTGGACAGGGTGAGACAGGGTCTAGACTGGGCAGTTTGAGACAGAGGCTAAACTGGGCTGGGTCAGACGCAGGCCAGACTGGACAGTGTAACACAGAGGCCAGCCTGGACAGGGTCAGACAGAGACTAGACTGGGCAGGGTCAGACAGAGTCTAAACTGAGCAGGGTCAGACAGAGGCCAGACTGGACAGGTCAGACAGAGGCTAGACTGAGCAGGGTCAGACAAGTCTAGAGTAGGCAGGGTCAGACAGAGTCCAGATTGGACAGTGTCAGACAGAGTCTAAACTGAGCAGGGTCAGACAGAGGCCAGACTGGACAGGGTCAGACAGAGGCTAGACTGAGCAGGGTCAGACAAGTCTAGAGTAGGCAGGGTCAGACAGAGTCCAGATTGGACAGTGTCAGACAGAGTCTAGACTGGCCAGCGTCAGAGAGTTTCTAGGCTTGTCAGGGTCAGACAGATGCCAGACCGGGCAGTGTCAGACAGAGGCTAGACTGGCAGGATCAGAAAGAGGCCAGACTGGACAGTTTCAGACTGAGGACAGACTGGGCAGGGTGAGACAGAGTCTAGACTGGGCAGGGTCATACAGAGATAAACTGGGGAGGGTCAGACAGATTCTAGACTTAGCGATGTCAGACAGAGGCTAGACTGGGCAGGGTCAGATGGAGGCCAGGTTGGGCAGCATCAGACAGAGGCTAGACTGGGCAGGTTCAGACAGAGGCCAGACTGGACAGTTTCAGACTGAGGACAGACTGGGCAGGTTGAGCCGGAGTCTAGACTGGGGAGGGTCATACAGAGATAAACTGGGGAGGGTCAGACAGAATCTAGACTTAGCGGTGTCAGACAGAGGCTAGACTGGGCAGGGTCAGACAGTGTCCAGACTGGGAAGGTTCAGACGGAGGCCAGACTGGATAGGGTCAGACAGAGGCTAGACTGGGCAGGGTCAGACAGAGTCTAGACTGGCCAGCGTCAGACAGTTTCTAGGCTGGTCAGGGTCAGACGGAGGCCAGACTGGGCGGTGTCAGACAGAGGCTAGACTGGCAGGATCAGAAAGAGGCCAGACTGGACAGTTTCAGACTGAGGACAGACTGGGAAGGGTGAGACGGAGTCTAGACTGGGCAGGGTCAGACAGAGATAGACTGGAGATGGTCAGACAGATTCTAGACTTAGCAGTGTCAGACAGAGGCTAGATTGGGCAGGTTCAGACAGTGTCTAGACTGGGAAGGTTCAGACAGAAGCCAGACTGGGCAGGGTCAGACAGAGGCTAGACTGGGCAGTGTCAGACAGGCTAGACTGAGCAGGGTCAGACAAGTCTAGGCTGGGCAGGGTCAGACAGAGGCTAGACTGGCAGGATCAGACAGATGCTAGACTGGACAGTGACAGACAGAGGCCAAACTTTGCAGGGTTAGACAGAGTCTAGACTGGGCAGGGTCAGACAGAGGCAAGACTGGACAGGGTCAGACAGAGGCTAGACTGGCAGGATTAGACTGAGCAGTATCTGACAGAAGCTAGTCTGAGCAGGTTCAGACAAGTCTAAACTGGGCAGTGTCAGACAGAGGCCAGACTGGACAGGGTCAGACAGAGGCTAGACTGGCAGGATCAGACAGAGGCTAGACTGAGCAGTATCTGACAGAGGCTAGACTGAGCAGGATCAGACAAGTCTAGACTGGGCAGGGTCAGATGGAGACTAGACTGGACATGGTCAGAGGCTAGATTGGCTGGAACAGACAGAGGCTAGTCTGGGCAAGGTCAGACAGAGGCTAGACTGAGCAGGGTCAGACAAGTCTAGACTGGGCAGGGTCAGGCAGAGGCTAGGCTGTGCAGGGTTAGACAAGTCTAGATTGGGCAGGGTCAGACAGAGGCCAGACTGGGCAGGGTCAGAGTCTAGACTGGGCACGGTCAGACAGAGTCTAGACTGGGCAGGGTCAGAGAGAGTCTAGACTGGGCATGGTCAGACAGAGGCTAGACTGGGCAGTGTCAGACAGGCTAGACTGGGCAGTGTCAGACAGGCTAGGCTGGGCAGGGTCAGACAGAGGCTAGACTGGCAGGATCAGACAGATGCTAGACTGGACACTGACAGACAGAGGCCAAATTTTGCAGGGTCAGACAGAGTCTAGACTGGGCAGGGTCAGACAGAGGCAAGACTGAACATTGTCAAACAGAGGCTAGACTGCGCAGGGTCAGACAGAGGTCCGACTGGACAGGGTGAGACAGAGGTTAGACTGGGCAGGGTCAGACAGAAGCTAGTCTGAGCAGGTTCAGACAAGTCTAAACTGGGCAGTGTCAGACAGAGGCCAGACTGGACTGGGGCAGACAGGGGCTAGAGTGGCAGGATCAGACAGAGGCTAGACTGAGCAGTATCTGACAGAGGCTAGGTTGAGCAGGGTCAGACAGAGGCTAGACTGGGCAGGGTCAGACCGAGGCTAGACTGAGCAGGGTCAGACAAGTCTAGACTGGGCAGGGTCAGATGAAGGCTAGACTGGACATGGTCAGAGGCTAGATTGGCTGGAACAGACAGAGGCTAGTCTGGGCAGGGTCAGACAGAGGCTAGACTGAGCAGGGTCAGACAAGTCTAGACTGGGCAGGGTCAGGCAGAGGCCAGACTGGACAGTGACTGACAGAGGCCAGATTGGACATGGTGAGACAGAGTCTAGACTGGGCCGGGGGAGACAGGTTCTAGACTGGGCAGTTTGAGACGGAGGCTAGACTGGGCTGGGTCAGACGGAGGCCAGACATGACAGTGTCAGACAGAGGCCAGTCTGGTCAGGGTCAGATAGTTGTAGGGGGTTTCTCTTGCTCGTTCTGGTCTCCTACCAGGCTTCGTGCAATAATTACCCTTGAGTGGTTCGACCCACTCCCCCTATGGTTCTAGACCTTGGACTTAGGTGCAGAGAAAGAACTCAATAGACCAGGTTGAATAGCACGAAATGGATGCTTTTATTTTTAAACAGTTTGAAGCATTACAAAATACATGTCATAGGCACAGATTAAAGTTACTACAATCATGCACAAATTTATGAACTTGACTCTATGGAAGTGGGGGACACACGGCACATCGTAAAAGGGGAAACACATTACGATTACCCTTAACTCCCTCCCCTATACCTAAACTAAGTTTCGACCTGGGGAACTTGGGATCATGCTCACCACTCTCGAAATCGCGAAAAAGGGGGTTTGCAGTCTTTTGGCACCGCTTTCCGTCGTCACGTGGATTTGGAAACTTCTGGCGCAGTCGATATTCTCTCTCCCTTGAGGCGGTGGGGTAGACACAGCCTCGATGAGCGCTCGTCAAGGTTGAGATCCACTATTGTGGATTTGGGTTCATGGAGCAGACCTTCAGCTGCAGGCTGTTGAAGAAGTGCCTGCACATGGGAGGATCTTTCCGGCCTGGATCGTCGGTTCTCCAGAGGGTTTCTTCTCCGTCGGCCTGGGTCGTCGATGATCTCCCGACCCCAGTACCCGGGCCACCCTCGTCGTCTTCTCGTCGTGGCCGAGCCTTGTTTGGCTGAACACCGACCACGTTGTCTTTTCACCGAAATCGTCCGTCTTTAAAAAGACGAAACATCTTCATCGATTCCGCATCTACCGAAGTGGAAGAGGCGCCGATCCTGGCACCGTCCGTCCTTCGTTCGTTCCTTGTAGAAGAAGTTCTTGAAGTCGCCCAGCAAGAAGCAGCAGTGAAGTGAAGTTCGAAGTAACTTAGATGGACTTTCAATCCATAGTTATACTCTTTTGGGACAGTCTTATCTCCCGCCAAATCATAGTCCTGTCTTTGTATTAATTTTGGCGGGCAGAAATCTCTGCAGGGGCGCTTTGTCTTGTAACGGGAGCCGGTGATAACTTAACTGGCCTTCCTGGCCGATAATGTCTTTTAATGTCTTTTACATTGTCATCGCGACTTGGTTCGCATATTGATCGGTCCGGAGATTTTCCTTGATGGCTGTTAAACGGTTTCTCCTTTGTACAATAAATGGGTATAAGTGTTTTTGCATTGTCCGCCTATATCTTGATGGGCCCCATCCTGTACTTAGAATCCATTGAATATTTATGCTGTTTTCCTGAGTTTCGGTTCCCAGATACTGGCTTTCGCGGGCTTACTGTCTTCAATCCACAAGCCTGTCTGGCTTGCAGTAACAGAAATAAAATGGTTCAGAAACTGATCACGGGGCCCGGCGGCCATTTTGTATGCCCTTTTATCAAAGGTTTTTCTGTGCAAGCTTACCTTGGTCAATAAACAGTCTTATTTTATCCGGTTTTCTTGCGTGATTTTTGCTGAAAATTTCGAATCTTACATAGTCTAGACTGGGCAGGGTCAGACAGAGTCCAGACTGGACAGGGTTAGACAGAGGCTAGACTGGGCAGAGTCAGACAGAGGCTAGACTGGGCAGGATCAGACAAGTCTAGACTGGGCTGGGTCAGACAGAGGCTAGACTGGGCAGGATCAGACAGAGGCTTAACTGAGCAGGGTCAGACAAGTCTAGACTGGGCAGGTTCAGACAAGTCTAGAGTCGGTGGTGTCAGACAGAGGCCAGACTGGGAAGGGTCAGATAGAGGCTAGACTAGGCAGGGTCAGACAGTGGCAAGGCTGGGCAGGGTCAGACAGTGGCTAGACTGGGCAGGGTCAGACAGAGGCCAGACCGGGCAGGGGAGAGACAGAGACTAGACTGGGTGGTGTCAGACAGAGGCTAGACTGGGCAGGGTCAGAGAGTGTCTGGACTGGTAAGGGTCAGACAGAGGCTAGACTGGCAGGATCAGACAGAGGCTAGACTGGACAGTGACAGACAAAGGCCAGACTAGACATGGTGAGACAGTGTCTCGACTGGGAAGGGGGAGACAAGGGCTAGACTGGGCCGGGTCAAACGGAGGCCAGACTGGACAGTGCCAGACAGAGGCCAGTCTGGACAGAGTCAGACAGAGTCTAGACTGGGCAGGGTCAGACAGAATCTAGACTGGGCAGGGTCAGACAGAGGACTGGACAGTGACTGACAGAGGTAGATTGGACACGGTGAGACAGAATCTAGACAGGACCGGGGGAGAGAGTCTAGACTGGGCAATTTGAGACAGAGGCTAGACTGGGCAGGGTCAGACGGAGGCCAGACATGACAGTGTCAGACAGAGGTCAGTCTGGTCAGGGTCAGACAGAGTCCAGACTGGACAGGGTCAGACAGAGGCTAGACTGGCTGGATCAGACAGAGGCTAGACTGGGCAGGGTTAGACAGACTAGACTGGGGAGGGTTAGACAGGCTAGACTGGGCAGGGTCAGACAGAGGCCAGACAGGGCAGTGTCAGACAGAGGATAGACTGGGCAGGGTCAGGCAGAGGCTAGACTGGGCAGTGTTAGACAGAGGCAAGACTGGGCAGGGTCAGACAGAGACTAGACAGGGCAGGGTTAGACAGAGGCCAGACTGGGCGGTGTCAGACAGAGGCCAGACTGGGCAGTGTCAGACAGAGGCCAGACTGGGCAGGGTCAGACAGAGGCCAGACTGGGCAGGGTCAGACAGAGTCTAGACTGGGCAACGTCAGACAGATTCTTGGCTGGGCAGGGTCAGAGAGTCTAGACTGGGCAGGATCAAAAGGGTCTAGACTGGGCAGGGTCAGACAGATTCTAGGCTGGGCAGGGTCAGACAGAGGGTAGGTTGGGCAGGGTCAGACAGAGGCCAGATGGGGCAGGGTCAGACAGAGTCTAGACTGGGCATGGTCAGATAGAGGCCAGACTGGGCAGTGTCAGACAGGGTCTAACTGGGCAGTGTCAAACAAAGGCCAGACTGGGGCACGGTCAGTCAGAGTCTAGACTGGGCAGGGTCAGACAGATTCTGGGCTGGGCAGGGTCAGACAGAGTCCAGTCTGGGCAGGGTCAGACAGAGGCCAGACGGGGCAGGGTCAGACAGGGTCTAGACTGTGCAGGATCAGACAGATTCTAGGCTGGGCAGGATCAGACAGAGGCTAGACTGGGCAAGGTCTGACAGAGTCCAGTCTGGGCAGAGTCTAGACTGGGCAGGGTGAGACAGAGTCTAGACTGGGCATGGTCAGAAAGGGTCTAGACTGGGCAGGGTCAGATAGAGGCCAGACTGGGCAGGGTGAGACCGGGTCTAGACTGGGCAGGGTTAGACAGAGTCTAGACTGGGCAGGGTCGGACAGAGTCTAGACTGGGCAGGGTCAGAGAGTCTAGACTGGGCAGGGTCAGACAGGCTCTAGACTGGGCAGGGTCAGCTAGAGGCCAGTCTTGGCAGGGCAGACAGGATCCACACTGCGCAGGGTCCAGAGGTCGAAACATGCTGCTGACGTCAGAGCCCGTGGTGACACGCGGTACATCAGTGAGGATGGCGTCATCACGCCCCGCTCCGACGTCGGACCCGGAAAAGTTTGTCTGGAATCCGGAAGTGAAGCGACTGGCTGAGGGCCGAGTGAATCTGACTTATGCCGGCACCTGAGCGGGGGACGGGGAGGCCCCGGGACCGCCACCGGCGTCAGCAAACAATCCGCCGATCAGTGAGGTGAGGTGGCACACCGGGGGGCGGGGGGAGGGAGAGAGGGATCAGAGAGAGAGAGAGAGCAATCAGAGAGAGAGAGAGGGATCAGAGAGAGAGAGCAATCAGAGAGAGAGAGAGAGATCAGAGAGAGAGAGAGAGCAATCAGAGAGAGAGAGATCAGAGAGAGAGAGCGATCAGAGAGAGAGGGATCAGAGAGAGAGAGAGAGCGATCAGAGAGAGAGAGGGATCAGAGAGAGGATAGATCTGTATTTTTATGTACAAACATGAATGTTTTTCGATGCTTTGGCAACATAAGATGTAACTTGTCATGCCAATAAAGCGATTTGAATTGAATTGAATTGAGAGAGAGAGAGAGGGATCAGAGAGAGAGATCAGAGAGAGAGAGAGAGCGATCAGAGAGAGAGAGAGCGATCAGAGAGCGAGAGAGGGATCAGAGAGAGAGATCAGAGAGAGAGAGAGCGAGGGATCAGAGAGAGAGAGAGCGAGGGATCAGAGAGAGAGAGCGAGGGATCAGAGAGAGAGAGCGAGGGATCAAACAGAGAGAGAGAGCGAGGGATCAGAGAGAGAGAGAGAGAGGGATCAGAGAGAGAGAGAGAGGGATCAGAGAGAGAGAGCGGGGGATCAGAGAGAGAGAGGGATCAGAGAGAGAGAGAGGGATCAGAGAGAGAGAGAGCGAGGGATCAGAGAGAGAGAGAGAAAGAGCGAGGGATCAGAGAGAGAGAGAGAGGGATCAGAGAGAGAGAGATCGAGGGATCAGAGAGAGAGAGAGAGAGGGATCAGAGAGAGAGAGAGAGCGAGGGATCAGAGAGAGAGCGAGGGATCAGAGAGAGAGAGAGGGATCAGAGAGAGAGAGAGAGGGATCAGAGAGAGAGAGAGGGATCAGAGAGAGAGAGAGGGATCAGAGAGAGAGAGAGAGCGAGGGATCAGAGAGAGAGAGAGAGAGCGAGGGATCAGAGAGAGAGAGCGAGGGATCAGAGAGAGAGAGAGAGAGCGAGGGATCAGAGACAGCGCGAGGGATCAGAGAGAGCGAGGGATCAGAGAGCGAGAGAGGGATCAGAGAGAGAGAGGGATCAGAGAGAGAGAGAGAGAGAGCGAGGGATCAGAGAGAGAGAGAGCGAGGGATCAGAGAGAGAGCGAGGGATCAGAGAGAGAGTGAGGGATCAGAGAGAGCGAGCGAGAGCGAGGGATCAGAGAGAGAGAGAGAGAGGAATCAGAGAGAGAGGGAAGGATCAGAGAGGAAGAGAGGGATGAGAGAGAGGGGGAGATCGGGGATCGATGGGAGAGAGAGAGAGATCGGGGATCGATGGGAGAGAGAGATAGATCGGGGATCGATGGGAGAGAGAGAGAGATCGGGGATCGATGGGAGAGAGAGAGAGATCGGGGATCGATGGGAGAGAGAGAGAGATCGGGGATCGATGGGAGTGAGAGAGATCGGGGATCGATGGGAGAGAGAGAGAGATCGGGGATCGATAGGAGAGAGAAAGAGATCGGGGATCGATGGGAGAGAGAGAGAGATCGGGGATTGATGGGAGAGAGAGAGATCGGGGATCGATGGGAGAGAGAGAGAGATTGGGGATCGATGGGAGAGAGAGATAGATCGGGGATCGATGGGAGAGAGAGAGAGATCGGGGATCGATGGGAGAGATAGAGATCGGGGATCGATGGGAGAGAGAGAGAGATCGGGGATCGATGGGAGAGAGAGAGATAGATCGGGGATCGATGGGAGAGAGAGAGAGATCGGGGATCGATGGGAGAGATAGAGATCGGGGATTGATGGGAGAGAGAGAGAGAGATCGGGGATCGATGGGAGAGAGAGAGATCGGGGATCGATGGGGGAGAGAGAGAGAGAGATCGGGGATCGATGGGAGAGATAGAGATCGGGAATCGATGGGAGAGAGAGAGAGAGATCGGGGATCGATGGGAGTGAGAGAGATCGGGGATCGATGGGAGAGAGAGAGAGATCGGGGATCGATAGGAGAGAGAAAGAGATCGGGGATCGATGGGAGAGAGAGAGAGATCGGGGATTGATGGGAGAGAGAGAGATCGGGGATCGATGGGAGAGAGAGAGAGATTGGGGATCGATGGGAGAGAGAGATAGATCGGGGATCGATGGGAGAGAGAGAGAGATCGGGGATCGATGGGAGAGATAGAGATCGGGGATCGATGGGAGAGAGAGAGAGAGATCGGGGATCGATGGGCGAGAGATCGGGGATCGATGGGAGAGAGAGAGAGATCGGGGATCGATGGGAGAGAGAGATCGGGGATCGATGGGAGAGAGAAAGAGATCGGGGATCGATGGGAGAGAGAGAGATTTCGAGGATCGATGGGAGAGAGAGAGAAATCGGGGATCGATGGGAGAGAGAGAGAGATCGGGGATCGATGGGAGAGAGAGAGAGATCGGGGATCGATGGGAGAGAGAGAGATCGGGGATCGATGGGAGAGAGAGAGAGATCGGGGATCGATGAGAGAGAGAGAGAGAGATCGTGGATCGATGGGAGAGAGAGAGATCGGGGATCGATGGGAGAGAGAGAGAGATCGGGGATCGATGGGAGAGAGAGAGATCGGGGATCGATGGGAGAGAGAGAGAGAGATCGGGGATCGATGGGAGAGAGAGAGAGATCGGGGATCGATGGGAGAGAGAGAGAGATCGGGGATCGATGGGAGAGAGAAAGAGAGAGATCGGGGATCGATGGGAGAGAGAGAGAGATCGGGGATCAATGGGAGAGAGAGATCGGGGATCGATGGGAGAGAGAGAGAGATCGGGGATCGATGGGAGAGAGAGAGAGAGATCGGGGATCGATGAGAGAGAGAGAGATCGGGGATCGATGGAGAGAGAGAAAGAGATCGGGGATCGATGGGAGAGAGAGAGAGATCGGGGATCGATGGGAGAGAGAGAGAGAGATCGGGGATCGATGGGAGAGAGAGAGAGATCGGGGATCGATGGGAGAGAGAGAGAGATCGGGGATCGATGGGAGAGAGAGATCGGGGATCGATGGGAGAGAGAGAGAGATCGGGGATCGATGGGAGAGAGAGAGAGATCGAGGATCGATGGGAGAGAGAGAGAGATCGAGGATCGATGGGAGAGAGAGAGAGATTGGGGATCGATGGGAGAGAGAGAGAGATCGGGGATCGATGGGAGAGAGAGATCGGGGATCGATGGGAGAGAGAGAGAGATCGGGGATCGATGGGAGAGAGAGAGATCGGGGATCGATGGGAGAGAGAGAGAGATCGGGGATCGATGGAAGAGAGAGAGATCGGGGATCGATGGGAGAGAGAGAGAGATCGGGGATCGATGGAAGAGAGAGAGATCGGGGATCGATGGGAGAGAGAGAGATCGGGGATCGATGGGAGAGAGAGAGAGATCGGGGATCGATGGGAGAGAGAGAGATCGGGGATCGATGGGAGAGAGAGAGAGATCGGGGATCGATGGGAGAGAGAGAGATCGGGGATCGATGGGAGAGAGAGAGAGATCGGGGATCGATGGGAGAGAGAGATCGGGGATCGATGGGAGAGAGAGAGATATCGGGGATCGATGGGAGAGAGAGAGATAGATCGGGGCTCGATGGGAGAGAGAGATCGGGGATCGATGGGAGAGAGAGATCGGGGATCGATGGGAGAGAGAGAGAGATCGGGGATCGATGGGAGAGAGAGAGATCGGGGATCGATGGGAGAGAGAGAGAGATCGGGGATCGATGGGAGAGAGAGAGAGATCGGGGATCGATGGGAGAGAGAGAGAGATCGGGGATCGATGGGAGAGAGAGAGATCGGGGATCGATGGGAGAGAGAGAGAGAGATCGGGGATCGATGGGAGAGAGAGAGATCGGGGATCGATGGGAGAGAGAGAGAGAGATCGGGGATCGATGGGCGGGAGAGAGAGATCGGGGATCGATGGGAGAGAGAGAGAGAGATCGGGGATCGATGGGAGAGAGAGAGATCGGGGATCGATCGGAGAGAGGAAGATCGGGGATCGATGGGAGAGAGAGAGATCGGGGATCGATGGGAGAGAGAGAGAGAGAGATCGGGGATCGATGGGAGGGAGAGAGAGATCGGGGATCGATGGGAGAGAGAGAGAGATCGGGGATCGATGGGAGAGAGAGAGAGATCGGGGATCGATGGGAGAGAGAGAGAGAGATCGGGGATCGATGGGAGAGAGAAAGATCGGGGATCGATGGGAGAGAGAGAGAGAGATCGGGGATCGATGGGCGGGAGAGAGAGATCGGGGATCGATGGGGGAGAGAGAGAGAGATCGGGGATCGATGGGAGAGAGAGAGATCGGGGATCGATGGGAGAGAGGAAGATCGGGGATCGATGGGAGAGACAGAGATCGGGGATCGATGGGAGAGAGAGAGAGAGATCGGGGATCGATGGGAGAGAGAGAGAGATCGGGGATCGATGGGAGAGAGAGAGAGATCGGGGATCGATGGGAGAGAGAGAGAGATCGGGGATCGATGGGAGAGAGAGAGATCGGGGATCGATGGGAGAGAGAGAGATCGGGGATCGATGGGAGAGAGAGAGAGATCGGGGATCGATGGGAGAGAGAGATCGGGGATCGATGGGAGAGAGAGAGATCGGGGATCGATGGGAGAGAGAGAGATCGGGGATAGATGGGAGAGAGAGAGAGATTGGGGATCGATTGGAGAGAGAGAGAGTTCGGGGATCGATGGGAGAGAGAGAGAGATCGGGGATCGATGGGAGAGAGAGAGAGATCGGGGATCGATGGGAGAGAGAGAGAGATCGGAGATCGATGGGAGAGAGAGAGATCGGGGATCGATGGGAGAGAGAGAGAGATCGGGGATCGATGGGAGAGAGAGAGAGATCGGGGATCGATGGGAGAGAGAAAGAGATCGGGGATCGATGGGAGAGAGAGAGAGATCGGGGATCGATGGGAGAGAGAGAGATCGGGGATCGATGGGAGAGAGAGAGAGATCGGGGATCGATGGGAGAGAGAGAGAGATCGGGGATCGATGGGAGAGAGAGATCGGGGATCGATGGGAGAGAGAGATCGGGGATCGATGGGAGAGAGAGAGAGATCGGGGATCGATGGGAGAGAGAGAGAGATCGGGGATCGATGGGAGAGAGAGAGAGATCGGGGATCGATGGGAGAGAGAGAGAGATCGGGGATCGATGGGAGAGAGAGAGATCGGGGATCGATGGGAGAGAGAGAGATCGGGGATCGATGGGAGAGAGAGAGAGATCGGGGATCGATGGGAGAGAGAGAGAGAGATCGGGGATCGATGGGAGAGAGAGAGAGATCGGGGATCGATGGGAGAGAGAGATCGGGGATCGATGGGAGAGAGAGATCGGGGATCGATGGGAGAGAGAGCGAGAGATCGGGGATCGATGGGAGAGAGAGAGAGATCGGGGATCGATGGAAGAGAGAGAGATCGGGGATCGATGGGAGAGAGAGAGAGATCGGAGATCGATGGGAGAGAGAGAGATCGAGGATCGATGGGAGAGAGAGAGAGATCGGAGATCGATGGGAGAGAGAGAGATCGGGGATCGATGGGAGAGAGTGAGATCGGGGATCGATGGGAGAGAGAGAGAGAGATCGGGGATCGATGGGAGAGAGAGAGAGATCGGGGATCGATGGGAGAGAGAGAGATCGAGGATCGATGGGAGAGAGAGAGAGATCGGAGATCGATGGGAGAGAGAGAGATCGGGGATCGATGGGAGAGAGTGAGAGATCGGGGATCGATGGGAGAGAGAGAGATCGGGGATCGATGGGAGAGAGAGCGAGAGATCGGGGATCGATGGGAGAGAGAGAGAGATCGGGGATCGATGGAAGAGAGAGAGATCGGGGATCGATGGGAGAGAGAGATCGGGGATCGATGGGAGAGAGAGAGAGATCGAGGATCGATGGAAGAGCGAGAGAGATCGGGGATCGATGGGAGAGAGAGAGAGATCGGGGATCGATGGGAGAGAGAGATCGGGGATCGATGGGAGAGAGTGAGAGATCGGAGATCGATGGGAGAGAGAGAGAGATCGGGGATCGATGGGAGAGAGAGAGAGATCGGGGATCGATGGGAGAGAGAGATCGGGGATCGATGGGAGAGAGTGAGAGATCGGAGATCGATGGGAGAGAGAGAGAGATCGGGGGTCGATGGGAGAGAGAGAGAGATCGGAGATCGATGGGAGAGAGTGAGAGATCGGAGATCGATGGGAGAGAGAGAGAGATCGGGGGTCGATGGGAGAGCGAGAGAGATCGGGGATCGATGGGAGAGAGAGAGAGATCGGGGATCGATGGGAGAGAGAGAGAGATCGGGGATCGATGGGAGAGAGAGAGATCGGGGATCGATGGGAGAGAGAGAGAGATCGGGGATCGATGGGAGAGAGAGAGAGATCGGAGATCGATGGAAGAGAGAGAGATCGGGGATCGATGGGAGAGAGAGAGAGATCGGGGATCGATGGGAGAGAGAGAGATCGGAGATCGATGGGAGAGAGAGAGAGATCGAGGATCGATGGGAGAGAGAGAGATCGGAGATCGATGGGAGAGAGAGAGAGATCGGGGGTCGATGGGAGGGAGAGAGATCGGGAATCGATGGGAGAGAGAGAGAGATCGGGAATCGATTGCATTTTGTTGGGCCTTTAACGTAGTAAAACCTCCCAAGGCACCTCACAGGAGCAGAATCGGACAAAATATTAGAAATGTGGCATGTGGGGGTGTTCTGAGATTGCAAGTGTGGTACCGCGTGAGGGTATTATGAAGGGAGCTTTACTCTGCAGCTGAGCGTGTCAATCCTACTGCAAATGCTTGACGCTGACAGTGAGCGGATGAAATGGCCAAGCCCTCAGCACGAACATCCCCGACCTTCATGTGCTGCTGTGTGTGGAGGGCTAGGATGCCAAGGTTTACGTCGTGGGGCTGGATGGAGAGTAAATGGGTGGGGTAGAATCCACGTCGGATAGATTGTACATGGTCTGTAAGAAGAGTAGATGTGACGGGGCCTCACCCTGTCCTTATGTTCTTACTTGCATCAGTTTGATGTTTTGCTCCAGCCTGCCCCAGGCCAAGCAGAAGGCTCCGTGTGCGGCGCCCATGCCTGTCCAGAGATCATCAAGTGAAGCATGTGGGGCCTCCAACAGTGCCGGCCAGAGAAATGATGTCGAACTAACCGAACTGCTGGAGGAGAAGGCTGAGCCCCAGGCTGGTGGAAATTCTGCAACTGTAAGTACTTGAGGCCTAAGGGGAGGGCAGAGAGAGAATTTCAAGGCTGCATTCTTGGTGTTTGGATGTCTCCAAACTGCAAGCATGAAATTGAGTTGACTTATAATTATCATCCCAAGGCTGACATTAGACTGCACCCTTGAACTCATTGCTGTTTATGATCAGAAACTATAAGCGTAGTGCTTTCTCGTTGAGGTTGGTCTGTGTATCGTTGGAGGAGAGTGACTGGGCGCTGGTGTCTCATTATAATATTTTTTTTGATATCGGTGACATCGTGGCCCTTGCCTAAGTAAGTGTTTCTACATTTACTCCACTTTATGGGACAGGGATCCCGATATGTCCCTCTCCCAGTTACCAAGTCCCCAGGCCTCTGTTTCTGAATCTGCCCCCTCCTTTACAGGAGAGATGTGGGATGCGCAGGAAAGGAGAAAGATTGGGGGCTGAGCTGGGAACAGGTGCTGAGCCATGCGCTGGCGCTCAGTGCGTCAGGTTGCACTGTTACATCACGACCATTGTTCCCTGTAAGCTGTGCTTTGTTCTGCGCAGCCTGTTTCTTTCAGTGCGCCGTCCCTTTATATTTCCGCGCTTGCGCGGTATTTACAGTGTAAAAGCCGATGAGCGGCCTGCGCGGGACCTTGCAGATTACTGCGCGGTTGCACAGCTTAAAGGGAACATTGATCACAACACAAGTATGGTGCGTTTGAACAGGCTTGGTGCACTTGGAAGGGCTAATGCGACAGGCGGTAGATCTGGCGCCAGTTCCCCAATCCTAGGAGAAACCATAAGGAAGTGGTGGATCTCCGCTGGTGTCGGCTAGGAGGAGCTGCCAGGGTTACACTGGCCTTTGCTGCTGACCCTCAGGGGTACTGTGAAACACTGTGTGACCCTTCCTTCCCACCCCATATTGAGTCACCCACCCTGTTCACTCTCCTCGTTTTAGCCAGCCTGGTTTGCTGAGGTTTTCCTGTGTCCTGCTGCTGTCTACTCATCATTGGCTCGCTCTAGAGACTTGAGCACAAAATCTAGGCTGACACTCCAGGGCAGTACTAAGGGATTGCTGCACTGTCGGAGGCGCCGTCATTCGGATGAGGTGTTAAACCGAGGCCCTGTCTGCCCTCTCAGGTGGATGTGATAGATCCCATGGCACTATTCAAAGAGCACGGGAATTCTCCCTGGTGTCCTGGCCAATATTTATCCCTCTACCAATATTGCTAAAAAGTAGATAATCTGGTCATTATCGCATTACTGTTTGTGGGAGCTTGCTGTGCGCAAATTGGCTGGCGCATTTCCTACATTACAGCAGTGACTACACTGTAAAGCGCTTTGGGATGTCCTGAGGTCGTGAAAGGTGATGCGCTATCAATTACTCATAAAAGACTGAGAGTTAAGAGAGTAACTAAAGGCTTTTATTAACAAAAGAATGAAGGTCTGCCTCGAGTGGTCGACCGGTCCAGAAATACAAAGGGCTGGGGAGCAGTCACCTTTATACTAGGACTTGTGGGAGGAGTCAGTCCAGGCATGTACACAGTGGAATACAAACAGTGGTTTACCACATTCACCCCTTGTTTAAAATTGAGTCCGGCGGGGTGAAGTGTATTAAAAGTTAGTGTATTGGAGTCTCTCCGGAGGTCTTGTCTGCCGCTGTGATCGGCGTGGCGACGGCAGGGGTAGTGGAGCTTCCGGCGTCGAGTCCTGCGTGGGCTGTGGCACAGGCGTGTCGTCCTCGTAGATGTCGAGCGGGTCGCGGGGCCCAGGCCTGCCGTCTGCTGGGGCTGGATATCAGATCGTGGGGGGGGGTGGTAGTGAGTAGTGGGTTACTGCGGCCCCCGAGGGTGCAAGGTCTCTTATGGAGACTGTGTCCTCCCGCCCGTCCGGGTATGCAATGTAAGCATACTGGGGGTTGGCGTGGAGGAGGTCGACCCTCTCGACCAGGGGGTCCGTTTTATGGGTCCTCACGTGCCTTCTCAGTAGGACCGGCCCTGGGGACGTCAGCCATGGCGGTAGCGATGTCCCCGATGTGGACTTCCTTGGGAAGACAAACATTTTCTCATGAGGGGTGGCGTTAGTGGCAGTGCAGAGCAGTGACCGAATAGAGTGGAGCGCATCGGGGAGCACATCCTGCCAGCGGGAGGTTGGAAGGCCCCTCGACTTTAAGGCTAGCAGGGCGGCCTTCCAAACTGTCGCATTTTCTCTTTCCACCTGTCCGTTCCCCCGGGGGTTGTAACTGGTGGTCCTGCTTGTGGCAATACCCCTAGTTAGCAGGTACTGACGGAGTTCGTCACTCATAAACAATGAGCCCCGGTCGCTATGGATATAGCTGGGGAAACCGAACAGGGTGAAGAGGTCGTTCAGACATTTAATGACCGTGGCACTGGTCATGTCCGGGCAGGGGATGGCGAACGGGAAACGGGAGTACTCATCAATAATATTGAGGAAGTACACATTGCGGTCGGAGGAGGGGAGAGGCCCTTTAAAATCAACGCTCAGGCGCTCGAAGGGGCGAGTGGCTTTTATCAGGTGGGCCCTGTCTGGTCTATAAAAGTGCGGTTTGCACTCAGCGCAGACTTGGCAGTTCCTGGTCATGGTCCTGACCTCCTCAATAGAGTAAGGCAGGTTGCGGGCCTTGATGAAATGGAAGAACCTGGTGACCCCTGGGTGGCAGAGGTCATTGTGGAGGGCCCGCAGTCTATCGATCTGCGCGTTTTCCGGCCAGGTAGTGCCTCCAAAGACGCACAGCCTCCACAATCGCCTGGGCCTCCTTCTCAACAGCGGAGTGTCTGGTCTCCGGGCCTTGGAGGGTTCGTGAAAAGAAGGCCACGGGTCTCCCCGCCTGATTGAGGACAAAGTCGGACGCGCGCTTTCCACCTGGAAGGGGATGGATTCGTCCACTGCGTGCATGGTGGCTTTGGCAATGTCTTCCTTGATACGGTGGAAGGCTAAGCGGGCCTCTGCCGTCAAGGGAAAAGAGGTGGACTTGATCAGCGGATGGGCCTTGTCCGCATAGTAGGGGACCCACTGGGCATAATAGGAGAAAAACCCTAGGCACCTCTTCAGGGCCTTGAGGCAGTGGGGCAGTGGGAGTTCCATAAGGGGACGCATCCGGTCGGGGTCGGGGCCGATGACTCCGTGTTCCACAACGCAGCCAAGGATGGCGAGGCGGTTTGTGCGGAATATGCACTTCTCCTTGTTATATGTCAGGTTCAGGAGTTGGGTGGTGCGGAGGAATTTTTCGAGGTTTGCGTCATGGTCCTGCAAGTCACGGCCGCAGATGGTCACATTGTCCAGATATGGGAAAGTGGCCTGCAACGCATTTTGATCTACCATCCGGTCCATCTCCCTTTGGAAGACGGAGACCCCGTTGGTGACGCCAAAGGGAACCCTAAGGAAGTGGTAGAGGCGGCCGTTTGCCTCAAAGGCAGTATACTGACGGTCCTCAGGGCGGATAGGGAGCTGGTGGTGCGCTGATTTCAGGTCAATGGTCGAGAAGACGCGGTACTGCGCGATCTGGTTGACCATATCAGCTATGCGGGGGAGTGGGTAGGCGTCCAGCAGGGTGTAGCGATTTATTGTCTGGCTGTAGTCGATGACCAGGCGCTGCTTCTCGCTGGTCTTAACGACCACAACCTGGGCTCGCCAGGGGCTGGTGCTGCCCTCAATAATCCCTTCCTTCAGGAGCCGCTCCACTTCGGTTTTAATGAAAACCCTGTCCCCGGCACTGTATCGCCTGCTCTTTGTGGCGATGGGCTTACAGTCAGGGGTGAGGTTAGCAAACAGTGGGGGGGGGGGGTGACTCTGAGTGTGGAGAGGTTGCACCTGGTGCGCGGCGGGCAATTTGGGAGCTGCTGGCTGCGGACTGTGAGTGGGGGTAGGGGTCCACCGTACGCCATCGTAACACTTTTAAGGTGGCACTGAAAATCTAACCCCAGCAGGACGGCAGCGCAGAGGTCGGGCAGGACCAGAAGTTTAAAATGATCGTACACGGTCCCGTCTACTACGAGTGTCACTACGCAGTAGCCGCCGATGTCTGCCGACTGGGACTCGGAGGCCATAGAAATCCGCTGGTGCGCAGGCAGGACTGGGAGAGAGCAACGCCGCACCGTGTCGGGGTGGATGAAGCTCTCCGTGCTCCCAGAGTCAAAAAGGCAGATGGCTGCTGTACCGGTGGTTCGCACATGGCCGGGGAGGCCCAAGATGGCGGCCCGCATGGCCCACACGCGGCGCTGCTGGGGTTCGGGGTGGCTTTGGCCCTGCAGACGTTAGCGTAGTGTCCCTTCTTCCCGCAGCCCGAGCAGATCGCGTTTTTCGCCGGGCAGCGCGCTCTGGGGTGTTTTGCCTGGCCACAGAAGTAGCATTTCTGGCCTTGGGGCACTGCTGTCTGGCCTTGGGACACTGCTGCGGTAGTTGGGCCGTTGCTGGGGTGTGGCTGGGGTGGCACGGCGCTATGAGGCGGTCCTACCGTGTCCCAGGCTGTCATTCCCCGCGGCATCCACGGTGCAGAGGAGTAGGCATCCATGCCCCGGTAGGCTGCATCCAATGATAGTGCGAGTTCAGAGGCCTTGTTGAGGTCGAGGTCACTCTGCTCCAACAGTCGCTGTCGGGTGTAATTGGATCTGTGGCCCGCTACAAAAGCGTCCCGGATAAGTTCCTCTGTGTACACGGCGGCCTTTACATCCTTACAACCACAGGCCCGGCCAAGCACAGACAGTGCCTGAAGGTATTCCACGGTCGATTCCCCAGGTTGTTGTTTACGACTCCCCAGAAGGTGCCTGGCGTACACTTCGTTCACTGGGCGCGTGTACTGGTCCTTGAGGAGCTTGATAGTGTCCGCGTACGAGGTCGCGTCTTGGATGACCGAGTACACTCGGTGGTTCACTTTGGAGGTCAGGACATCCAGTTTGTCCTCGTCCGATTTGATTGCTGCGGAGGCGGTCAGGAATTTTTCGAAACACTTAAGCCAGTGAGTAAACTTGGTGGATGAGTCCGCCTCCCGATGATCTAAGTCCAGGCATGCTGGTGTGAGGATCTTCTCCATTATAAAAATTTTGTTAATAAAATTGATGCGCTATCAATTACTCATAAAAGACTGAGAGTTAAGAGAGTAACTAAAGGCTTTTATTAACAAAAGAATGAAGGTCTGCCTCGAGTGGTCGACCGGTCCAGAAATACAAAGGGCTGGGGAGCAGTCACCTTTATACTAGGACTTGTGGGAGGAGTCAGCCGAGGCATGTCCAGGCATGTACACAGTGGAATACAAACAGTGGTTTACCACAAAAGGCACTGTAGAAATGCAAGTCTTCCTGTAGGCAAATAGGTAAGCTATTGTGCACAGTAAGATCCCATAAACAGCAAATGTGATAAATGACCAGTTTCGGTGCTTGTTGACTGTTGGCCAGGACACCAGGAGCTCTTGTAAAAAATCCCTGGGCAATTTTTCAATCTACCTGAACGGGGCCTCGGTTTAATGTCTCCATCCAAAAGAAGGCACTGCTGACGCAGCAGCACTCCCTCAATACTGCCTCGACTTTGTGCAGGAGTGGGGCTTGAACCTACAACTGTCTGATTCAGAGGCGAGAATCCTACCAACTGAGCCAAGCTGAACTTGAGATACATTTAAAACGGAAATTGGCTTTTGTGGGTTTACTGCTGTTCTTAAACTAGAAGCATTGCACAATTTATTCAAAATGTTTTCTGTTCCCCTCGTGACTCAGTTCTTGAATCTGCTGCATGGTACGCACTGAGCCCTGCAGGAGCAAGGCTTCCAGGCTGGATTCCCGTGTTAGCTGATCTGAGCTGGAACGGTAATTGACTTTCAACACCTGCGGGACAGGGAGAGGAAACATCAGCCAGGGTTCCTGCTCCTGTTCACTATCCAGGGATTCCTGTTGGATAGTGTGTATGGATGTCAGATGAATCCGGGATCAGGTTCAGCTGTAATAACCCCATGGTTCGCAGTCGGTCACACTCACAGTCTAAGCTCCTGGTTGAGGATAGACCCCCCTGGGGAAGGTGCAAGAGGGCTGTGAGACAAGTGGCTGTGAGACATCGCCAGCGAGGGCCTGTGCCTCCAGGAGAGGACAGCAGAAAAGGCAGAGAAAGGAAACCAATAGCTGAGCATCTGTGTTTGACTGTGAAGCACTCGGGTGGATTCAGTCGCAGGATGTCACTGATCCCAGATTGCTCACTGACTGACACTGCTGTTACTTTGTAGGGCATGGAATTCCAGACGGACCCGGCAGCACAAAATGAGGAGGAAGAGGAAGAGGAGGTGCGAGTCCTAACCCTGCCTCTCCAGGCCCACCATGCAATGGAGAAGATGGAGGAGTTTGTGTACAAGGTACAGCTAAGTAACACACAATCAGATTACAGTATCAGTAAGACACACACACACTCTGCCCGTGTACAGTGTCCATGTGGCTGATAACAGGTGCGGGTGATAACAGTGCGGGCGATAACAGTGCGGGCAACAACAGGTACGGGTGGTAACGGTGCGGGCAGTAACAGGTACGGGCGGTAACGGTGCAGGCAATAACAGGTACGGGCGGTAACAGGTGCGGGTGGTAACAGGTGCGGGTGGTAACAGGTGCGGGCAATAACAGGTACGGGCGGTAACAGGTGCGGGCGGTAACGGTGCGGGCAATAACAGGAACGGGCGGTAACGGTGCGGGCAATAACAGATACGGGCGGTAACAGGTGCGGGTGGTAACAGGTTCGGGCAGTAACAGGTGCGGGCAATAACAGGTACGGCGGTAACAGGTGCGGGCGGTAACAGGTGCGGGCGGTAACAGGTGCGGGCGGTAACAGGTGCGGGTGGTAACAGGTGCCGGTGGTAACAGCTGCGGGTGGTAACAGGTGCGGGCAATAACAGGTACAGGTGGTAACAGGTACGGGTGGTAACGGGTACGGGTGGTAACAGGTGCGGGTGGTAACAGGAACGGGCGGTAACGGTGCGGGCAATAACAGGTACGGGCGGTAACAGGTGCGGGTGGTAACAGGTTCGGGCAGTAACAGGTGCGGGCAATAACAGGTACGGTGGTAACAGGTGCGGACGGTAACAGGTGCCGGTGGTAACAGGTGCGGGTGGTAACAGGTGCGGGTGGTAACAGGTGCGGGCAATAACAGGTACAGGTGGTAACAGGTACGGGTGGTAACGGGTACGGGTGGTAACAGGTGCGGGTGGTAACAGGAACGGGCGGTAACGGTGCGGGCAATAACAGGTACGGGCGGTAACAGGTGCGGGTGGTAACAGGTTCGGGCAGTAACAGGTGCGGGCAATAACAGGTACGGTGGTAACAGGTGCGGGCGGTAACAGGTGCGGGCGGTAACAGGTGCGGGTGGTAACAGGTGCGGGCAATAACAGGTACAGGTGGTAACAGGTGCGGGCGGTAACAGGTGCGGGTGGTAACAGGTGCGGGCAATAACAGGTACAGGTGGTAACAGGTGCCGGTGGTAACAGGTGCGGGCGATAACAGGTGCGGGCAATAACAGGTACAGGTGGTAACAGGTGCCGGTGGTAACAGGTGCGGGCGGTAACAGGTGCGGGTGGTAACAGGTGCGGGTGGTAACAGGTGCGGGTGGTAACAGGTGCCGGTGGTAACAGGTGCGGGCAATAACAGGTACAGGTGGTAACAGGTACGGGTGGTAACGGGTACGGGTGGTAACAGGTGCGGGTGGTAACAGGTGCGGGCGGTAACAGGTGCGGGCGGTAACAGGTGCGGGCAATAACAGGTACAGGTGGTAGCAGGTGCGGGTGGTAACAGGTGCCGGTGGTAACAGGTTCGTGCAGTAACAGGTGCGGGCAATAACAGGTACGGTGGTAACAGGTGCGGGTGGTAACAGGTACGGGTGGTAACAGGTACGGGTGGTAACAGGTGCGGGTGGTAACAGGTACGGTGGTAACAGGTGCGGGCAATAACAGGTACAGGTGGTAACAGGTGCGGGTGGTAACAGGTGCGGGCAGTAACAGGTACGGGTGGTAACAGGTACAGGTGGTGACAGGTACAGGTGGTAACGGGTACGGGTGGTGACAGGTGCGGGTGGTAACAGGTGCGGGTGGTAACAGGTGCGGGCGGTAACAGGTACGGATGGTAACGGTGCGGGCGGTAACAGGTACGGGTGGTAACAGGTTCGGGCAGTAACAGGGGCGGGCAATAACAGGTACGGTGGTAACAGGTGCGGGCGGTAACAGGTACAGGTGGTAACAGGTACGGGTGGTAACAGGTGCGGGCAATAACAGGTACAGGTGGTAACAGATACGGGTGGTAACAGGTGCGGGCAATAACAGGTACGGTGGTAACAGGTGCGGGCGGTAACAGGTACAGGTGGTAACAGGTACGGGTGGTAACAGGTACGGGTGGTAACAGGTGCGGGCGGTAACAGGTGCGGGTGGTAACAGGTGCGGGCAATAACAGGTACAGGTGGTAACAGGTGCGGGTGGTAACAGGTGCGGGCGGTAACAGGTGCGGGCAATAACAGGTACAGGTGGTAACAGGTGCGGGTGGTAACGGGTACGGGTGGTAACGGGTGCGGGTGGTAACAGGTACGGGTGGTAACAGGTGCAGGTGGTAACAGGTGCGGGTGGTAACAGGTACGGGTGGTAACAGGTGCGGGTGGTAACAGGTACGGGTGGTAACAGGTACGGGTGGTAACGGGTACGGGTGGTAACGGGTGCGGGTGGTAACAGGTACGGGTGGTAACAGGTACGGGTGGTAACGGGTACGGGTGGTGACAGGTGCGGGTGGTAACAGGTGCGGGTGGTAACAGGTGCGGGTGGTAACAGGTACAGGTGGTAACAGGTACGGGTGGTAACGGGTACGGGTGGTAACAGGTGCGGGTGGTAACAGGTACGGGTGGTAACAGGTGCGGGTGGTAACAGGTACGGGTGGTAACAGGTACAGGTGGTAACAGGTACGGGTGGTAACGGGTACGGGTGGTGACAGGTGCGGGTGGTAACAGGTACGGGTGGTAACAGGTACAGGTGGTAACAGGTGCGGGCGGTAACAGGTACGGGTGGTAACAGGTGCGGGTGGTAACAGGTACGGGTGGTAACAGGTACAGGTGGTAACGGGTACGGGTGGTAACGGGTACGGGTGGTAACAGGTGCGGGTGGTAACAGGTACGGGTGGTAACAGGTGCGGGTGGTAACAGGTACGGGTGGTAACAGGTACAGGTGGTAACAGGTACGGGTGGTAACGGGTACGGGTGGTGACAGGTGCGGGTGGTAACAGGTACGGGTGGTAACAGGTACAGGTGGTAACAGGTGCGGGCGGTAACAGGTACGGGCGGTAACAGGTGCGGGTGGTAACAGGTACGGGTGGTAACAGGTACAGGTGGTAACAGGTACGGGTGGTAACGGGTACGGGTGGTGACAGGTGCGGGTGGTAACAGGTGCGGGTGGTAACAGGTGCGGGCGGTAACAGGTACGGGCGGTAACGGTGCGGGCGGTAACAGGTACGGGCGGTAACGGTGCGGGCGGTAACAGGTGCGGGCGGTAACAGGTACGGGTGGTAACAGGTGCGGGTGGTAACAGGTACGGGTGGTAACAGGTACAGGTGGTAACAGGTACGGGTGGTAACGGGTACGGGTGGTGACAGGTGCGGGTGGTAACAGGTGCGGGTGGTAACAGGTGCGGGCGGTAACAGGTACGGGTGGTAACGGTGCGGGCGGTAACAGGTGCGGGTGGTAACAGGTTCGGGCAGTAACAGGTGCGGGCAATAACAGGTACGGGTGGTAACAGGTGCGGGTGGTAACAGGTGCGGGTGGTAACAGGTACGGGCGGTAACAGGTGCGGGCGGTAACAGGTGCGGGCAATAACAGGTACAGGTGGTAGCAGGTGCGGGTGGTAACAGGTGCCGGTGGTAACAGGTTCGTGCAGTAACAGGTGCGGGCAATAACAGGTACGGTGGTAACAGGTGCGGGTGGTAACAGGTACGGGTGGTAACAGGTACGGGTGGTAACAGGTGCGGGTGGTAACAGGTACGGTGGTAACAGGTGCGGGCAATAACAGGTACAGGTGGTAACAGGTGCGGGTGGTAACAGGTGCGGGCAGTAACAGGTACGGGTGGTAACAGGTACAGGTGGTGACAGGTACAGGTGGTAACGGGTACGGGTGGTGACAGGTGCGGGTGGTAACAGGTGCGGGTGGTAACAGGTGCGGGCGGTAACAGGTACGGATGGTAACGGTGCGGGCGGTAACAGGTACGGGTGGTAACAGGTTCGGGCAGTAACAGGGGCGGGCAATAACAGGTACGGTGGTAACAGGTGCGGGCGGTAACAGGTACAGGTGGTAACAGGTACGGGTGGTAACAGGTGCGGGCAATAACAGGTACAGGTGGTAACAGATACGGGTGGTAACAGGTGCGGGCAATAACAGGTACGGTGGTAACAGGTGCGGGCGGTAACAGGTACAGGTGGTAACAGGTACGGGTGGTAACAGGTACGGGTGGTAACAGGTGCGGGCGGTAACAGGTGCGGGTGGTAACAGGTGCGGGCAATAACAGGTACAGGTGGTAACAGGTGCGGGTGGTAACAGGTGCGGGCGGTAACAGGTGCGGGCAATAACAGGTACAGGTGGTAACAGGTGCGGGTGGTAACGGGTACGGGTGGTAACGGGTGCGGGTGGTAACAGGTACGGGTGGTAACAGGTGCAGGTGGTAACAGGTGCGGGTGGTAACAGGTACGGGTGGTAACAGGTGCGGGTGGTAACAGGTACGGGTGGTAACAGGTACGGGTGGTAACGGGTACGGGTGGTAACAGGTGCGGGTGGTAACAGGTACGGGTGGTAACAGGTACGGGTGGTAACGGGTACGGGTGGTGACAGGTGCGGGTGGTAACAGGTGCGGGTGGTAACAGGTGCGGGTGGTAACAGGTACAGGTGGTAACAGGTACGGGTGGTAACGGGTACGGGTGGTAACAGGTGCGGGTGGTAACAGGTACGGGTGGTAACAGGTGCGGGTGGTAACAGGTACGGGTGGTAACAGGTACAGGTGGTAACAGGTACGGGTGGTAACGGGTACGGGTGGTGACAGGTGCGGGTGGTAACAGGTACGGGTGGTAACAGGTACAGGTGGTAACAGGTGCGGGCGGTAACAGGTACGGGTGGTAACAGGTGCGGGTGGTAACAGGTACGGGTGGTAACAGGTACAGGTGGTAACGGGTACGGGTGGTAACGGGTACGGGTGGTAACAGGTGCGGGTGGTAACAGGTACGGGTGGTAACAGGTGCGGGTGGTAACAGGTACGGGTGGTAACAGGTACAGGTGGTAACAGGTACGGGTGGTAACGGGTACGGGTGGTGACAGGTGCGGGTGGTAACAGGTACGGGTGGTAACAGGTACAGGTGGTAACAGGTGCGGGCGGTAACAGGTACGGGCGGTAACAGGTGCGGGTGGTAACAGGTACGGGTGGTAACAGGTACAGGTGGTAACAGGTACGGGTGGTAACGGGTACGGGTGGTGACAGGTGCGGGTGGTAACAGGTGCGGGTGGTAACAGGTGCGGGCGGTAACAGGTACGGGCGGTAACGGTGCGGGCGGTAACAGGTACGGGCGGTAACGGTGCGGGCGGTAACAGGTGCGGGCGGTAACAGGTACGGGTGGTAACAGGTGCGGGTGGTAACAGGTACGGGTGGTAACAGGTACAGGTGGTAACAGGTACGGGTGGTAACGGGTACGGGTGGTGACAGGTGCGGGTGGTAACAGGTGCGGGTGGTAACAGGTGCGGGCGGTAACAGGTACGGGTGGTAACGGTGCGGGCGGTAACAGGTGCGGGTGGTAACAGGTTCGGGCAGTAACAGGTGCGGGCAATAACAGGTACGGGTGGTAACAGGTGCGGGTGGTAACAGGTGCGGGTGGTAACAGGTACGGGCGGTAACAGGTTCGGGCGGTAACAGGTGCGGGTGGTAACAGGTGCGGGCAATAACAGGTACAGGTGGTAACAGGTGCGGGTGGTAACAGGTGCGGGCAATAACAGGTACAGGTGGTAACAGGTACGGGTGGTAACGGGTACGGGTGGTAACAGGTGCGGGTGGTAACAGGTGCGGGCGGTAACAGGTGCGGGCGGTAACAGGTGCGGGCAATAACAGGTACAGGTGGTAGCAGGTGCGGGTGGTAACAGGTGCCGGTGGTAACAGGTTCGGGCAGTAACAGGTGCGGGCAATAACAGGTACGGTGGTAACAGGTGCGGGTGGTAACAGGTACGGGTGGTAACAGGTACGGGTGGTAACAGGTGCGGGTGGTAACAGGTACGGTGGTAACAGGTGCGGGCAATAACAGGTACAGGTGGTAACAGGTGCGGGTGGTAACAGGTGCGGGCAGTAACAGGTACGGGTGGTAACAGGTACAGGTGGTGACAGGTACAGGTGGTAACGGGTACGGGTGGTGACAGGTGCGGGTGGTAACAGGTGCGGGTGGTAACAGGTGCGGGCGGTAACAGGTACGGATGGTAACGGTGCGGGCGGTAACAGGTACGGGTGGTAACAGGTTCGGGCAGTAACAGGGGCGGGCAATAACAGGTACGGTGGTAACAGGTGCGGGCGGTAACAGGTACAGGTGGTAACAGGTACGGGTGGTAACAGGTGCGGGCAATAACAGGTACAGGTGGTAACAGATACGGGTGGTAACAGGTGCGGGCAATAACAGGTACGGTGGTAACAGGTGCGGGCGGTAACAGGTACAGGTGGTAACAGGTACGGGTGGTAACAGGTGCGGGCAATAACAGGTACAGGTGGTAACAGATACGGGTGGTAACAGGTGCGGGCAATAACAGGTACGGTGGTAACAGGTGCGGGCGGTAACAGGTACAGGTGGTAACAGGTACGGGTGGTAACAGGTGCGGGCGGTAACAGGTGCGGGTGGTAACAGGTGCGGGCAATAACAGGTACGGGTGGTAACAGGTACAGGTGGTAACAGGTGCGGGCGGTAACAGGTACGGGCGGTAACAGGTGCGGGTGGTAACAGGTACGGGTGGTAACAGGTACAGGTGGTAACAGGTACGGGTGGTAACGGGTACGGGTGGTGACAGGTGCGGGTGGTAACAGGTGCGGGTGGTAACAGGTGCGGGCGGTAACAGGTACGGGCGGTAACGGTGCGGGCGGTAACAGGTACGGGCGGTAACGGTGCGGGCGGTAACAGGTGCGGGCGGTAACAGGTACGGGTGGTAACAGGTGCGGGTGGTAACAGGTACGGGTGGTAACAGGTACAGGTGGTAACAGGTACGGGTGGTAACGGGTACGGGTGGTGACAGGTGCGGGTGGTAACAGGTGCGGGTGGTAACAGGTGCGGGTGGTAACAGGTGCGGGCGGTAACAGGTACGGGTGGTAACGGTGCGGGCGGTAACAGGTGCGGGTGGTAACAGGTTCGGGCAGTAACAGGTGCGGGCAATAACAGGTACGGGTGGTAACAGGTGCGGGTGGTAACAGGTGCGGGTGGTAACAGGTACGGGCGGTAACAGGTTCGGGCGGTAACAGGTGCGGGTGGTAACAGGTGCGGGCAATAACAGGTACAGGTGGTAACAGGTACGGGTGGTAACGGGTACGGGTGGTAACAGGTGCGGGTGGTAACAGGTGCGGGCGGTAACAGGTGCGGGCGGTAACAGGTGCGGGCAATAACAGGTACAGGTGGTAGCAGGTGCGGGTGGTAACAGGTGCCGGTGGTAACAGGTTCGGGCAGTAACAGGTGCGGGCAATAACAGGTACGGTGGTAACAGGTGCGGGTGGTAACAGGTACGGGTGGTAACAGGTGCGGGTGGTAACAGGTACGGTGGTAACAGGTGCGGGTGGTAACAGGTACGGGTGGTAACAGGTGCGGGTGGTAACAGGTACGGTGGTAACAGGTGCGGGCAATAACAGGTACAGGTGGTAACAGGTGCGGGTGGTAACAGGTACGGGTGGTAACAGGTGCGGGTGGTAACAGGTACGGTGGTAACAGGTGCGGGCAATAACAGGTACAGGTGGTAACAGGTGCGGGTGGTAACAGGTGCGGGCAATAACAGGTACGGTGGTAACAGGTACGGGTGGTAACAGGTACGGGTGGTAACAGGTGCGGGTGGTAACAGGTACGGTGGTAACAGGTGCGGGCAATAACAGGTACAGGTGGTAACAGGTGCGGGCGGTAACAGGTGCGGGCAATAACAGGTACAGGTGGTAGCAGGTGCGGGTGGTAACAGGTGCCGGTGGTAACAGGTTCGGGCAGTAACAGGTGCGGGCAATAACAGGTACGGTGGTAACAGGTGCGGGTGGTAACAGGTACGGGTGGTAACAGGTACGGGTGGTAACAGGTGCGGGTGGTAACAGGTACGGTGGTAACAGGTGCGGGCAATAACAGGTACAGGTGGTAACAGGTGCGGGTGGTAACAGGTGCGGGCAGTAACAGGTACGGGTGGTAACAGGTACAGGTGGTGACAGGTACAGGTGGTAACGGGTACGGGTGGTGACAGGTGCGGGTGGTAACAGGTGCGGGTGGTAACAGGTGCGGGCGGTAACAGGTACGGATGGTAACGGTGCGGGCGGTAACAGGTACGGGTGGTAACAGGTTCGGGCAGTAACAGGGGCGGGCAATAACAGGTACGGTGGTAACAGGTGCGGGCGGTAACAGGTACAGGTGGTAACAGGTACGGGTGGTAACAGGTGCGGGCAATAACAGGTACAGGTGGTAACAGATACGGGTGGTAACAGGTGCGGGCAATAACAGGTACGGTGGTAACAGGTGCGGGCGGTAACAGGTACAGGTGGTAACAGGTACGGGTGGTAACAGGTGCGGGCGGTAACAGGTGCGGGTGGTAACAGGTGCGGGCAATAACAGGTACAGGTGGTAACAGGTGCGGGTGGTAACAGGTGCGGGCGGTAACAGGTGCGGGCAATAACAGGTACAGGTGGTAACAGGTGCGGGTGGTAACGGGTACGGGTGGTAACGGGTGCGGGTGGTAACAGGTACGGGTGGTAACAGGTGCAGGTGGTAACAGGTGCGGGTGGTAACAGGTACGGGTGGTAACAGGTGCGGGTGGTAACAGGTACGGGTGGTAACAGGTACGGGTGGTAACGGGTACGGGTGGTAACGGGTACGGGTGGTAACAGGTGCGGGTGGTAACAGGTACGGGTGGTAACAGGTACAGGTGGTAACAGGTACGGGTGGTAACGGGTACGGGTGGTGACAGGTGCGGGTGGTAACAGGTGCGGGTGGTAACAGGTGCGGGTGGTAACAGGTACAGGTGGTAACAGGTACGGGTGGTAACGGGTACGGGTGGTAACAGGTACGGGTGGTAACAGGTGCGGGTGGTAACAGGTGCGGGTGGTAACAGGTACAGGTGGTAACAGGTACGGGTGGTAACGGGTACGGGTGGTAACAGGTGCGGGTGGTAACAGGTACGGGTGGTAACAGGTGCGGGTGGTAACAGGTACGGGTGGTAACAGGTACAGGTGGTAACAGGTACGGGTGGTAACGGGTACGGGTGGTGACAGGTGCGGGTGGTAACAGGTACGGGTGGTAACAGGTACAGGTGGTAACAGGTGCGGGCGGTAACAGGTACGGGTGGTAACAGGTGCGGGTGGTAACAGGTACGGGTGGTAACAGGTACAGGTGGTAACAGGTACGGGTGGTAACGGGTACGGGTGGTGACAGGTGCGGGTGGTAACAGGTGCGGGTGGTAACAGGTGCGGGCGGTAACAGGTACGGGTGGTAACGGTGCGGGCGGTAACAGGTACGGGTGGTAACGGTGCGGGCGGTAACAGGTGCGGGTGGTAACAGGTACGGGTGGTAACAGGTGCGGGTGGTAACAGGTACGGGTGGTAACAGGTACAGGTGGTAACAGGTACGGGTGGTAACGGGTACGGGTGGTGACAGGTGCGGGTGGTAACAGGTGCGGGTGGTAACAGGTGCGGGTGGTAACAGGTGCGGGCGGTAACAGGTACGGGTGGTAACGGTGCGGGCGGTAACAGGTGCGGGTGGTAACAGGTTCGGGCAGTAACAGGTGCGGGCAATAACAGGTACGGGTGGTAACAGGTGCGGGTGGTAACAGGTGCGGGTGGTAACAGGTGCGGGTGGTAACAGGTACGGGCGGTAACAGGTTCGGGCGGTAACAGGTACGGGTGGTAACGGTGCGGGCGGTAACAGGTGCGGGTGGTAACAGGTTCGGGCAGTAACAGGTGCGGGCAATAACAGGTACGGGTGGTAACAGGTGCGGGTGGTAACAGGTGCGGGTGGTAACAGGTGCGGGTGGTAACAGGTACGGGCGGTAACAGGTTCGGGCGGTAACAGGTGCGGGTGGTAACAGGTGCGGGCAATAACAGGTACAGGTGGTAACAGGTGTGGGTGGTAACAGGTGCGGGCAATAACAGGTACAGGTGGTAACAGGTACGGGTGGTAACAGGTGCGGGTGGTAACAGGTGCGGGTGGTAACAGGTGCGGGTGGTAACAGTGCGGGCAATAACAGGTACGGGTGGTAACAGTGCGGGCAATAACGGGTACGGGTGGTAACAGTGTGGGCAATAATGGGTACGGTGGTAACAGTGCGGGCAGTAACAGTGCGGGCAATAACAGGTACGGTGGTAACAGTGCGGGCAGTAACAGTGCGGGCAATAACAGGTACGGTGGTAACAGTGCGGGCAATAACAGTGCGGGCAATAACAGTTACGGGCGATAACAGTGCGGGCAATAACAGGTACGGTGGTAACAGTGCGGGCAATAACAGTGCGGGCAATAACAGTTACGGGCGATAACAGTGCGGGCAATAACAGGTACGGTGGTAACAGTGCGGGCAATAACAGGTACAGGTGGTAACAGTGCAGGCAATAACGGTGCGGGCAATAACAGGTATGGGTGATGACGGCGCGGGTGATGACGGCGCGGGTGGTGACGGCGCGGGTGATGACGGCGCGGGTGGTGACGGCGCGGGTGGTGACGGCGCGGGTGGTGACGGCGCGGGTGGTGACGGCGCGGGTGGTGACGGCGCGGGTGGTGACTGTATTGTGTTCTGTAGAAGGGTTTCGACCCGAAACATTGACTCAATTTCTCTCTCCACGGATGTTGCCGGGCCTGCTGAGTTTTCCCAGCATTTTCTGTTGTTATTTCGGATTTCCAGCATCCGCAGTATTTTGCTATCGTACCGTATTGTGTGTTGCAGGTGTGGGAAGGCCGTTGGAGAGTGATCCCTTATGACGTGCTCCCGGATTGGCTGAAGGACAATGACTATCTGCTGTATGGTCACAGGCCACCTATGCCCTCCTTCCGAGCCTGCTTCAAGAGTATCTTTAGGATCCACACAGAGACAGGGAACATCTGGACACATTTGCTGGGTAAGGGAAAGAAGGAATTCACAGCTGGATCATTACCCACTCAGTGACTCGCAGCTCTTTGATACTATCTCTTCTCCCCTCTCAGTCTGTCCATAAACAGGAACTATATCTTTAAATCAGACAAAAAAAAGCTGCTCCGTGCCCACTAGTTGGATTGGAGATAGACTGTAAGAAGCAGGAAGTTATTCTGGGTAAGGTTTCGGCTTATCGAGGTGCTGAGATGTCATTGCTGGGAACCACAATGTATCTGCAGTGAACACTGGCTGATCCAATATTGTCGGGGTTAGATGCAGCATTAAGCTCATTACACTCTGAGGAGCAACTGAGAGAGAGAAACCGAGGGAGAGAGAATGGGGGAGAGTGACAATGGGGAGTGGGAGGCCCAGGAGAGAGTGAATGGGGGAGAGGGAAGCCCAGGGGAGAGTGAGAATGGGGAGAGGGAGGCCCGGGGGAGGGAGAATTGGGGAGAGGGAGGCCCAGGGGAGAGTGAGTGGGGGAGAGGGAGGCCGAGGGGTGGGAGAATGGGGGAGAGGGAGGCCCAGGGGAGAGTGAATGGGGGAGAGGGAGGCCGAGGGATGGGAGAATGAGGGAGAGGGAGGCCGAGGGGAAATGGAGGCTGTGTGGGTGCTGGGAGCTTTTGTGCTGTCTGGTATAGTAAACATCATCCGCTGCTGTGGGCGAAGGGGTCAGTGTGGGCGAAGGGGTCAGTGTGGGCGAAGGGGTCAGTGTGGGCGAAGGGGTCAGTGTGGGTGAAGGGGTCAGTGTGGGTGGTCAGTGTGGGTGAAGGGGTCAGTGTGGGCGAAGGGGTCAGTGTGGGCGAAGGGGTCAGTGTGGGTGAAGGGGTCAGTGGGTGAAGGGGTCAGTGTGGGTGGTCAGTGTGGGTGAAGGGGTCAGTGTGGGTGAAGGGGTCAGTGCGGGTGAAGGGGTCAGTGTGGGTGAAGGGGTCTGTGGACGAAGGGGTCAGTGTGGGTGGTCAGTGTGGGTGAAGGGGTCAGTGTGGGTGAAGGGGGTCAGTGTGGGTGAAGGGGTCAGTGTGGGTGGTCAGTGTGGGCGAAGGGGTCAGTGTGGGTGGTCAGTGTGGGTGAAGGGGTCAGTGTGGGTGAAGGGGTCAGTGTGGGCGAAGGGGTCAGTGTGGGTGGTCAGTGTGGGTGAAGGGGTCTGTGGGTGAAGGGGTCAGTGTGGGTGAAGGGGTCAGTGTGGGCGAAGGGGTCAGTGTGGGTGGTCAGTGTGGGTGAAGGGGTCAGTGGGTGAAGGGGTCAGTGTGGGTGAAGAGGTCAGTGTGGGCGAAGGGGTCAGTGTGGGCGAAGGGGTCAGTGTGGGCGAAGGGGTCAGTGTGGGCGAAGGGGTCAGTGTGGGCAAAGGTCAGTGTGGGCGAAGGGGTCATTGTGGGTGAAGGGGTCAGTGTGGGTGAAGGGGTCAGTGTGAGTGAAGGGGACAGTGTGGGTGAAGGGGTCACTGGGTGAAGGGGTCAGTGTGGGTGAAGGGGTCAGTGGGTGAAGGGGTCAGTGTGGGTGAAGGGGTCAGTGTGGGTGAATGGGTCAGCGGGCGAAGGGGTCAGTGGGTGAAGGGGTCAGTGGGTGAAGGGGTCAGTGGGTGAAGGGGTTAGTGGGTGATGGGGTCAGTGTGGGTGAAGGGGTCAGTGTGGGTGAAGGGGTCAGTGGGTGAAGGGGTCAGTGTGGGTGAAGGGGTCAGTGTGGGTGAAGGGGTCAGTGGGTGAAGGGGTCAGTGTGGGTGAAGGGGTCAGTGGGTGAAGGGGTCAGTGTGGGTGAAGGGGTCAGTGTGGGTGGTCAGTGTGGGTGAAAGGGTCAGTGTGGGTGAAGGGATCAGTGTGGGTGAAGGGGTCAGTGTGGGTGAAGGGGTCAGTGTGGGTGGTCAGTGGGTGAAGGGGTCAGTGTGGGTGAAGGGGTCAGTGGGTGAAGGGGTCGGTGTGGGTGAAGGGGTCAGTGTGGGTGAAGGAGTCAGTGTGGGCGAAGGGGTCAGTGTGGGTGGTCAGTGTGGGTGAAGGGATCAGTGTGGGTGAAGGGGTCAGTGTGGGTGAAGGGGTCAGTGGGTGAAGGGGTCAGTGTGGGCGAAGGGGTCAGTGTGGGCGAAGGGGTCAGTGTGGGCGAAGCGGTCAGTGTGGGCGAAGGGGTCAGTGTGGGCGAAGGGGTCAGTGTGGGCGAAGGGGTCAGTGTGGGTGAAGGGGTCAGTGTGGGTGAAGCGGTCAGTGTGGGTGAAGGGGTCAGTGTGGGTGAAGGGGTCAGTGTGGGTGAAGGGGTCAGTGGGTGAAGGGGTCAGTGTGGGTGAAGGGGTCAGTGTGGGTGGAGGGGTCAGTGGGCGAAGGGGTCAGTGGGTGAAGGGCTCAGTGTGGGTGAAGGGGTCAGTGGGTGAAGGGGTCAGTGGGTGAAGGGGTCAGTGTGGGCGAAGGGGTCAGTGTGGGCGAAGGGGTCAGTGTGGGCGAAGGGGTCAGTGTGGGTGAAGGGGTCAGTGTGGGTGAAGCGGTCAGTGTGGGTGAAGGGGTCAGTGTGGGTGAAGGGGTCAGTGGGTGAAGGGGTCAGTGTGGGTGTAGGGGTCAGTGTGGGTGGAGGGGTCAGTGGGCGAAGGGGTCAGTGGGTGAAGGGGTCAGTGTGGGTGAAGGGGTCAGTGGGTGAAGGGGTCAGTGTGGGTGAAGGGGTCAGTGTGGGTGAAGGGGTCAGTGGGTGAAGGGGTCAGTGTGGGTGAAGGGGTCACTGGGTGAAGGGGTCAGTGTGGGTGAAGGGGTCAGTGGGTGAAGGGGTCAGTGGGTGAAGGGGTCAGTGGGTGAAGGGGTCAGTGTGGGTAAAGGGGTCACTGGGTGAAGGGGTCAGTGGGCGAAGGGGTCAGTGTGGGTGAAGGGGTCAGTGTGGGTGAAGGGTCAGTGTGGGTGAAGGGGTCAGTGTGGGTGAAGGGGTCAGTGGGTGAAGGGGTCAGTGTGGGTGAAGGGGTCACTGGGTGAAGGGGTCAGTGTGGGTGAAGGGGTCACTGGGTGAAGGGGTCAGTGTGGGTGAAGGGGTCACTGGGTGAAGGGGTCAGTGTGGGTGAAGGGGTCACTGGGTGAAGGGGTCAGTGTGGTTGAAGGGGTCAGTGGGTGAAGGGGTCAGTGTGGGTGAAGGGGTCACTGGGTGAAGGGGTCAGTGTGGGTGAAGGGGTCACTGGGTGAAGGGGTCAGTGTGGGTGATGGGGTCAGTGGGTGAAGGGGTCAGTGTGGGTAAAGGGGTCACTGGGTGAAGGGGTCAGTGGGCGAAGGGGTCAGTGTGGGTGAAGGGGTCAGTGTGGGTGAAGGGTCAGTGTGGGTGAAGGGGTCAGTGTGGGTGAAGGGGTCAGTGGGTGAAGGGGTCAGTGTGGGTGAAGGGGTCACTGGGTGAAGGGGTCAGTGTGGGTGAAGGGGTCACTGGGTGAAGGGGTCAGTGTGGGTACAATGTGACACATCTGACGGTGTTTTAAAACGACCTTTGTTTTAATGCTGATAGTTTGTCTCTAGGAGTTCTCTGCTCGGGTCTATTTGCTGATGAACCCTTCACTAACTGAAGCTGTTTCACAGGTTTTGTCTTCTTCCTGTTTCTGGGAATCCTGACCTTGCTCAGGCCGAATGTGTACTTCATGGCGCCTCTGCAGGAGAAGGTGGTGTTTGGCATGTTCTTCCTGGGAGCTGTCCTCTGTCTCAGCTTCTCCTGGCTCTTCCACACGGTGTACTGCCACTCCGAGAAAGTCTCCAGAACGTTCTCCAAGTGAGTACTGGGGGCCCTGACCCTGCACGGGAGGGGTGGAGAGGGTTTGAATGGGTATTAGCGCACTCCCTGACTCTCTCAATCAAACAAGGGGACACAGGTGTGCCCGGGTAGGGGGGGTGAATGCGCAGGCCGGGTCATGACTGAGGATAACCTACACACAGAGGCAGGTGGGTGTAGTGAACCGGTGGTTCCCTGTGACGTGTGTGGTGAGTGACGGATTGGGAACCCACCCTGGCCTGTATGGCTCAGCACTACACTGAGCAGTGCCTTTAGCCACTAGGTCACTGTAAAGCTGAGTGCACAGTCCTATCACTTGTCGGGTATGTATGCTCCCCAC
>NC_141004.1:69859675-69862175 GCF_052327205.1 Somniosus microcephalus | reverse complement strand
GAGTGAGTGAGTGTATGTGTGTGTGAGAGAGTGAGTGAGTGTGTGTGTGTGTGAGAGAGTCAGTGAGTGTATGTGTGTGTGAGTGAGTGAGTGAGTGTATGTGTGTGTGAGTGAGTGAGTGAGTGTATGTGTGTGAGTGAGTGAGTGTGTGTATGTGTGTGTGAAAGTGAGTGAGTGTGTGTGTGTGTGTGAGAGAGTGAGTGAGTATGTGTGTGTGAAAGTGAGTGAGTGTGTGTGTGTGAAAGTGAGTGAGTGTATGTGTGTGTGAGTGAGTGTGTGTGTGAGAGAGTGAGTGAGTGTATGTGTGTGAGAGAGAGTGAGTGAGTGTATGTGTGTGTGAGAGTGAGTGAGTGTATGTGTGTGAGAGAGAGTGAGTGAGTGTATGTGTGTGTGAGAGTGAGTGAGTGTATGTGTGTGTGAGAGTGAGTGAGTATGTGTGTGTGAGAGTGAGTGAGTGAGTGTGTGTGTGAGAGTGAGTGTGTGTGTGTGTGAGAGTGAGTGTGTGTGTATGTGAGTGTGAGTCTGTGAGAGTGTGTGTGTGTGTGCGTGTATGAGTGCGTGTGTGTGTGAGTGTATGTGTGTGTGAGAGTGAGTGTGTTTGTGTGTGAGAGTGAGTGTGTGTGTGAGAGAGTGTGTGTGTGAGTGAGTGTGTGTGTGAGAGTGAGTGTGTGTGTGAGAGAGTAAGTGTGTGTGTATGTGAGTGTGAGTCTGTGAGAGTGTGTGTGTGTGAGAGTGAGTGACTGTGAGAGTGAGTGAGAGTGAGTGTGAGAGTGAGTGTGTAAGAGTGAGTGTGTGTGAGAGAGTGTGTGTGTGAGTGTGAGTCTGTGAGTGTGTGAGAGAGTGAGTGTGTGCGTGTGAGAAAGAGTGAGTGTATGTGTGTGTGTCAGTGTGAGAGTGAGTGTGTGTGTGTGAGTGAGTGAGTGTGTGTATGTGTGTGTGAGAGAGTGAGTGAGTGTATGTGTGTGTGAGTGAGTGAGTGTGTGTATGTGTGAGTGAGTGAGTGAGTGTGTATGTGTGAGAGAGTGAGTGAGTGTATGTGTGTGTGAGAGAGTGAGTGAGTGTGTGTGTGTGTGAGAGAGTGAGTGAGTGTATGTGTGTGTGAGTGAGTGAGTGAGTGAGTGTATGTGTGTGTGAGTGAGTGAGTGAGTGTATGTGTGTGAGTGAGTGAGTGTGTATGTGTGTGTGAAAGTGAGTGAGTGTGTGTGTGTGAAAGTGAGTGAGTGTATGTGTGTGTGAGTGAGTGTGTGTGAGAGAGTGAGTGAGTGTATGTGTGTGAGAGAGTGAGTGAGTGTATGTGTGTGTGAGAGAGTGAGTGAGTGTGTGTGTGTGTGAGAGAGTGAGTGAGTGTATGTGTGTGTGAGTGAGTGAGTGAGTGAGTGTATGTGTGTGTGAGTGAGTGAGTGAGTGTATGTGTGTGTGAGTGAGTGTGTATGTGTGTGTGAAAGTGAGTGAGTGTGTGTGTGTGTGAGAGAGTGAGTGAGTATGTGTGTGTGAAAGTGAGTGAGTGTGTGTGTGTGAAAGTGAGTGAGTGTATGTGTGTGTGAGTGAGTGTGTGTGTGAGAGAGTGAGTGAGTGTATGTGTGTGAGAGAGAGTGAGTGAGTGTATGTGTGTGTGAGAGTGAGTGAGTATGTGTGTGAGAGAGAGTGAGTGAGTGTATGTGTGTGTGAGAGTGAGTGAGTGTATGTGTGTGTGAGAGTGAGTGAGTGTATGTGTGTGTGAGAGTGTATGTGTGTGTGAGAGAGTGAGTGAGTGTATGTGTGTGTGTGAGAGTGAGTGAGTGTATGTGTGTGTGAGAGAGTGAGTGAGTGTGTGTGTGAGTGAGTGTATGTGTGTGTGAGTGAGTGAGTGTATGTGTGTGTGAGAGAGTGAGTGAGTGTGTGTGAGTGAGTGAGTGAGTGTATGTGTGTGAGTGAGTGAGTGAGTGTATGTGTGTGTGAGTGAGTGAGTGTATGTGTGTGTGAGAGAGTGAGTGAGTGTATGTGTGTGTGAGAGAGTGAGTGAGTGTATGTGTGTGTGAGAGAGTGAGTGAGTGTATGTGTGTGTGAGAGAGTGAGTGAGTGGATGTGTGTGAGTGAGTGAGTGTATGTGTGTGAGAGAGTGAGTGAGTGTATGTGTGTGAGAGTGAGTGAGTGTATGTGTGTGAGAGAGTGAGTGAGTGTATGTGTGTGTGAGAGAGTGAGTGAGTGTGTGAGTGAGTGAGTGTATGTGTGTGAGTGAGTGAGTGTATGTGTGTGTGAGAGAGTGAGTGAGTGTATGTGTGTGTGAGAGAGTGAGTGAGTGTATGTGTGTGAGAGAGTGAGTGAGTTGTATGTGTGTGTGAGAGAGTGAGTGAGTGTGTGTGTGAGTGAGTGAGTGTATGTGTGTGTGAGAGAGTGAGTGAGTGTGTGTGTGAGTGAGTGAGTGTATGTGTGTGTGAGAGAGTGAGTGAGTGTGTGTGTGTGAGAGAGTGAGTGAGTGTATGTGTGTGTGAGAGAGTGAGTGAGTGTATGTGTGTGTGTG
>NC_141004.1:69857198-69859175 GCF_052327205.1 Somniosus microcephalus | reverse complement strand
GTGTGAGAGTGAGTGAGTGTATGTGTGTGTGTGAGAGTGAGTGAGTGTATGTGTGTGTGAGAGTGAGTGAGTGTATGTGTGTGTGAGTGAGTGAGTGTATGTGTGTGTGAGAGAGTGAGTGAGTGTATGTGTGTGTGAGAGAGTGAGTAAGTGTATGTGTGTGTGAGAGAGTGAGTGAGTGTATGTGTGTGAGAGAGTGAGTGAGTGTGTGTGTGAGTGAGTGTATGTGTGTGTGAGAGAGTGAGTGAGTGTATGTGTGTGTGAGAGAGAGTGAGTGTATGTGTGTGAGTGAGTGAGTGTATGTGTGTGTGAGAGAGTGAGTGAGTGTATGTGTGTGAGAGAGTGAGTGAGTGTATGTGTGTGTGAGAGAGTGAGTGAGTGTATGTGTGTGTGAGAGAGTGAGTGAGTGTGTGTGTGAGTGAGTGTATGTGTGTGTGAGAGAGTGAGTGAGTGTATGTGTGTGAGAGAGTGAGTGAGTGTATGTGTGTGTGAGTGAGTGAGTGTGTGTATGTGTGTGTGAGAGTGTGTGTGTGTGAAAGTGAGTGAGTGTATGTGTGTGTGAGTGAGTGTGTGAGAGAGTGAGTGAGTGTATGTGTGTGAGAGAGTGAGTGAGTGTATGTGTGTGTGAGAGAGTGAGTGAGTGTGTGTGTGTGTGAGAGAGTCAGTGAGTGTATGTGTGTGTGAGTGAGTGAGTGTATGTGTGTGAGTGTATGTGTGTGTGAGTGAGTGAGTGAGTGTATGTGTGTGTGAGTGAGTGAGTGAGTGAGTATGTGTGTGTGAAGTGAGTGAGTGTGTGTGTGTGTGAGTGAGTGTGTGTGAGAGAGTGAGTGAGTGTATGTGTGTGAGAGAGAGTGAGTGAGTGTATGTGTGTGTGAGAGTGAGTGAGTGTATGTGTGTGTGAGAGTGAGTGAGTGTATGTGTGTGAGAGAGAGTGAGTGAGTGTATGTGTGTGTGAGAGAGTGAGTGAGTGTGTGTGTGTGTGAGAGAGTCAGTGAGTGTATGTGTGTGTGAGTGAGTGAGTGAGTGTATGTGTGTGTGAGTGAGTGAGTGAGTGTATGTGTGTGAGTGAGTGAGTGTGTGTATGTGTGTGTGAAGTGAGTGAGTGTGTGTGTGTGTGTGAGAGAGTGAGTGAGTATGTGTGTGTGAAGTGAGTGAGTGTGTGTGTGTGAAGTGAGTGAGTGTATGTGTGTGTGAGTGAGTGTGTGTGTGAGAGAGTGAGTGAGTGTATGTGTGTGAGAGAGAGTGAGTGAGTGTATGTGTGTGTGAGAGTGAGTGAGTGTATGTGTGTGAGAGAGAGTGAGTGAGTGTATGTGTGTGTGAGAGTGAGTGAGTGTATGTGTGTGTGAGAGTGAGTGAGTATGTGTGTGTGAGAGTGAGTGAGTGTATGTGTGTGTGAGAGAGTGAGTGAGTGTATGTGTGTGTGTGAGAGTGAGTGAGTGTATGTGTGTGTGAGAGAGTGAGTGAGTGTGTGTGTGAGTGAGTGTATGTGTGTGTGAGTGAGTGAGTGTATGTGTGTGTGAGAGAGTGAGTGAGTGTATGTGTGTGAGTGAGTGAGTGAGTGTATGTGTGTGAGTGAGTGAGTGAGTGTATGTGTGTGTGAGTGAGTGAGTGTATGTGTGTGTGAGAGAGTGAGTGAGTGTATGTGTGTGTGAGAGAGTGAGTGAGTATGTGTGTGTGAGAGAGTGAGTGAGTGTATGTGTGTGTGAGAGAGTGAGTGAGTGTATGTGTGTGAGTGAGTGAGTGTATGTGTGTGTGAGAGAGTGAGTGAGTGTATGTGTGTGTGAGAGAGTGAGTGAGTGTATGTGTGTGAGAGAGTGAGTGAGTGTATGTGTGAGAGAGTGAGTGAGTGTATGTGTGAGTGAGTGAGTGAGTGTATGTGTGTGTGAGAGAGTGAGTGAGTGTATGTGTGTGTGAGTGAGTGAGTGAGTGTATGTGTGTGTGAGTGAGTGAGTGAGTGTATGTGTGTGTGAGTGAGTG
>NC_141004.1:69809698-69854698 GCF_052327205.1 Somniosus microcephalus | reverse complement strand
GAGAGTGTGTTTAGGGGGCTGGGTGGTGTGTGTGTGTGAGTGTGGGGGTGTGTGTGTTGTGTGTGTGTTTGGAGTGTGTGTGTGTGAGTGTGGTAATGTGCACAGTAATTTTATACACACTAGTGTGCAGCATCTGTGTAGCGTACTGTGATTGATTGTGCACATTACAGTTCACACACAACGTAATGTACAATCATTGTGTATATTGTACATAATTAGTGAAACATTCACAGGTACTGTCTGCAGTGTACACGGTCCGTGTACGTGGGCAATGAGCATAGTTTGTAGTCTGCACAGTCCATGTGTGTGTAGTTTGTAGTCTGCACAGTCCATGTGTGTGTAGTTTGTAGTCTGCACAGTCCATGTGTGTGTAGTTTGTAGTCTGCACAGTCCATGTGTGTGTAGTTTGTAGTCTGCACAGTCCATGTGTGTGTAGTTTGTATTGTGCACAGTCTGCAGTGAGCATAGTTTGTAGTCTGCACAGTCCATGCGTGTGTAGTTTGTATTGTGCACAGTCTGCAGTGAGCATAGTTTGTAGTCTGCACAGTCTGCAGTGAGCTTAGTTTGTAGTCTGCACAGTCCATGCGTGTGTAGTTTGTAGTCTGCACAGTCCATGCGTGTGCAGTTTGTATTGTGCACAGTCCATGTGTGTGTAGTTTGTAGTCTGCACAGTCCATGTGTGTGTAGTTTGTAGTCTGCACAGTCCATGCGTGTGTAGTTTGTAGTCTGCACAGTCCATGTGTGTGTAGTTTGTATTGTGCACAGTCCATGTGTGTGTAGTTTGTATTGTGCACAGTCCATGTGTGTGCAGTTTGTATTGTGCACAGTCCATGTGTGTGTAGTTTGTATTGTGCACAGTCCATGCGTGTGTAGTTTGTAGTCTGCACAGTCCATGTGTGTGTAGTTTGTAGTCTGCACAGTCCATGCGTGTGTAGTTTGTAGTCTGCACAGTCCATGTGTGTGCAGTTTGTATTGTGCACAGTCCATGTGTGTGTAGTTTGTAGTCTGCACAGTCCATGTGTGTGTAGTTTGTAGTCTGCACAGTCCATGTGTGTGTAGTTTGTAGTCTGCACAGTCTGCAGTGAGCATAGTTTGTAGTCTGCACAGTCCATGCGTGTGTAGTTTGTAGTCTGCACAGTCTGCAGTGAGCATAGTTTGTAGTCTGCACAGTCTGCAGTGAGCTTAGTTTGTAGTCTGCACAGTCCATGCGTGTGCAGTTTGTATTGTGCACAGTCCATGTGTGTGTAGTTTGTAGTCTGCACAGTCCATGTGTGTGCAGTTTGTATTGTGCACAGTCCATGCGTGTGTAGTTTGTCGTCTGCACAGTCCATGTGTGTGTAGTTTGTAGTCTGCACAGTCCATGTGTGTGTAGTTTGTAGTCTGCACAGTCCATGTGTGTGTAGTTTGTAGTCTGCAGTCCATGTGTGTGTAGTTTGTAGTCTGCACAGTCCATGTGTGTGTAGTTTGTAGTCTGCACAGTCCATGTGTGTGTAGTTTGTAGTCTGCAGTCCATGTGTGTGTAGTTTGTAGTCTGCACAGTCCATGTGTGTGTAGTTTGTAGTCTGCACAGTGCATGTGTGTGTAGTTTGTAGTCTGCACAGTCTGCAGTGAGCATAGTTTGTAGTCTGCACAGTCTGCAGTGAGCATAGTTTGTAGTCTGCACAGTCTGCAGTGAGCATAGTTTGTAGTCTGCAGTCTGCAGTGAGCATAGTTTGTAGTCTGCACAGTCCATGTGTGTGTAGTTTGTATTGTGCACAGTCTGCAGTGTGCATAGTTTGTAGTCTGCACAGTCCATGTGTGTGTAGTTTGTATTGTGCACAGTCTGCAGTGTGCATAGTTTGTCGTCTGCATAGTCCATGTGTGTGTCGTTTGTAGTCTGCATAGTCCATGTGTGTGTAGTTTGTAGTCTGCATAGTCCATGTGTGTGTAGTTTGTAGTCTGCACAGTGCATGTGTGTGTAGTTTGTAGTCTGCACAGTGCATGTGTGTAGTTTGTATTGTGCACAGTCTGCAGTGTGCATAGTTTGAAGTCTGCATAGTCCGCGTGTGTCGAGTGTGCACAGTCCATGTGTGTGTAGTGTGCACAGTTCACGTGTGTGTGGAGTGTGCACAGTTCGTGTGTGTAGTGAGCACAGTCCGTAGTGTGCACTGTCAGTGTGTGTACTGTGAATAGTTTGTGTATGTGTGACGAGCACAGTCCGTAGTGTGCACTGTCAGTGTTTGTAGTCTGCACAGCGTCCTTCACATCAGTGTGTGTGCTACGTATTTGTGCATTCACTCCTCTTCCATTCGTTTCTACAGGAGTGTTTCTTGGACTTGGCCTGAGTGGTATTGTCCCCACTCTACATTTCACCATCGCTGAAGGTTTTGTAAAAGCGACTACAGTTGGCCAGATGGGCTGGTTTTACCTGATGGCTGCGATGTACATCACCGGGGCCGGGTTATATGCTGCCCGCATTCCAGAACGTTTCTTCCCCGGCAAATGTGATATCTGGGTAATGTACAGTTCAACTCTTCAACCAGTTATCAAACTCTGTTACTGGAGCAGACATGTTCCAGTCGCCCCGAGCTGTCCCAGACGCCCCGAGCTGTCCCAGACACACCGAGCTGTCCCAGTCGCCCCGAGCTGTCCCGACACCCCCGAGCTGTCCCAGACACACCGAGCTGTCCCAGACACACCGAGCTGTCCCAGTCGCCCCGAGCTGTCCCAGACGCCCCGAGCTGTCCCAGACACACCGAGCTGTCCCAGTCACCCCGAGCTGTCCCAGACACACCGAGTCACCCCGAGCTGTTCCAGTCGCCCCGAGCTGTCCCAGACACACCGAGCTGTCCCAGTCGCCCCGAGCTGTCCCAGTCGCCCCGAGCTGTCCCAGACGCCCCGAGCTGTCCCAGTCACCCCGAGCTGTCCCAGACGCCCCGAGCTGTCCCAGACACACCGAGCTGTCCCAAACACACCGAACTGTCCCAGTCGCCCCGAGCCGTCCCAGACGCACCGAGCTGTCCCAGACACACCGAGTCACCCCGAGCTGTTCCAGTCGCCCCGAGCTGTCCCAGACACCCCGAGTTGTCCCAGACATCCCGAGCTGTCCCAGTCGCCCCGAGCTGTCCCAGACGCACCGAGCTGTCCCAGACGCCCCGAGCTGTCCCAGTCGCCCCGAGCTGTCCCAGACGCACCGAGCTGTCCCAGACGCACCGAGCTGTCCCAGACGCACCGAGCTGTCCCAGTCACCCCGAGCTGTCCCAGACGCACCGAGCTGTCCCAGACGCACCGAGCTGTTCCAGACACCCCGAGCTGTCCCAGTCGCCCCGAGCTGTCCCAGACACACCGAGCTATCCCAGTCGCCCCGAGCTGTCCCAGTCGCCCCGAGCTGTCCCAGACGCACCGAGCTGTCCCAGACGCCCCGAGCTGTCCCAGACACACCGAGCTATCCCAGTCGCCCCGAGCTGTCCCAGTCGCCCCGCGCTGTCCCAGACACACCGAGCTGTCCCAGACACACCGAACTGTCCCAGTCACCCCGAGCTGCCCCAGACACACCGAGCTGTCCCAGTCACCCCGAACTGTCCCAGACGCACCGAGCTGTCCCAGACGCACCGAGCTGTCCCAGATGCCCCGAACTGTCCCAAACGCACCGAACTGTCCCAGACACACCGAGTCACCCCGAGCTGTCCCAGACGCTTCGAGTTGTCCCAGTCGCCCCGAGCTGTCCCAGACGCACCGAGCTGTCCCAGACACAACGATGCATCCTGAGGCTGGTCAGATTCACCCCAGGTTGAAACCCGAGTTTATGTATTGAGGTTAGCACAGTGTGGGTGTAGGTACCGTGTCATCTAGAGTTCACTGTAAATGTACTTGCCTGGTATCACAGAGCTTTCAGCTTCTGGAATAGGTTCGAGGCTGTTGATGGCACAATGATGGTATATCTGTGATGTAGTATTAAAAGAGAAGAAAAGTCCAATGAAAACTCAATATACAAAATAGTCCCTATTGTCTATTTCACTGGATGGAGACTGCTGTCTGAGTATTGTTTAGGGTCAGGGTTCAAGGCCTCTCTGATGTCACCGGCCCCATTACAAAACAGTGGACATGCTTTAGGATGAATGGAGATTCTCCCATCTCTGACATCGCGGGAGTCACTGAGAGCTGAAGCGAGCTGCCATGGTGGGTTTTCTCAGTTAGTTTGCGATCTATTTTTCCTGCAGCAGCGCTATTCTTTATATCTGGCCAATTTTCTTTCCAATTTCCCCCCCTCTATCTCAGGAAGGCGGTGACTCCTTTCTTGGTCACGATCCCACGACCGCCCTCCAGATCCTGGCCCAGGTGGCCACAGACACACTGAGTGTCTGCAGTCTGTCTGGCTTTTAGGGGCATTGCTGCTGAATCCAACCCTGCCTTCACCAGAGGTCCCGACATGCACCATTCCACCAGAGGATGCTGGATAACAGTCAGGAGTGGGAATCCTAGTTAATTTAATCCCTCCCAAACTCAGGGATGTACGGGTCAATTGTAGCGCAGATCCATCACCTCCACAAAGACCAGGAATCGAACTGTGGAATTTCCCAGTCGCCATGGCTCAGCAACTTGCTGGATAATCTCACCGAGCCCATCGGAGAGCCCTACGCCATGTTTTTAATCAATATTTTTTTTTAGCCGTGGCTGAGTGGGCAGCACTCTCGCCTCGGAGTCAGAAGGTTGCAGCTTCAGGTCCCACTTGAGCACAAAGTCTAGGCTGCCACTCCAGTGCAGTGCTGAGGGAGCACTGCACTGTCGGAGGTGCCATCTTTCGGATGAGACGTTAAACCGAGGCCCTGTCTGCTCTCTCAGGTGGACGTAAAATATCCCATGATCACTATTTCGAAGAAGAGCAGGGGAGTTCGCCCCGGTGTCCTGGCCAATATTTATCCTTCAAACCAACACCTAAAAACAGCTTACCTGACCAGCATCATATTGCTGCTTGTGGGAGCTTGCTGTGCACAAATTGGCTGCCGCGTTTCCTACATTACAACAGTGACTACACTTCAGAAGTACTTCATTGGCTGTAAAGAGCTTTGGGACGTCATGAGGTCGTGAAAGGCATTATATAAATGCAAGTACTTTCTATATTGTATTGAATAGTAACTGTGAACATTACGTTCAGCTGCTAGCCTTTCCTTCCCGTAGCTGAGGCTAGGCATTACTAACCAACACTTTCCTCTTCTCTACCCAGTTCCAGTCACACCAGCTGTTTCATGTCCTGGTGGTAGTCGCAGCCTTTGTTCACTTCCACGGCGTTTCGAACCTGCAGGAATTCCGATACGGGCTCGAGGGAGGCTGCACAGATGATTCGTTGCTCTGAAACCCGGGACTGCTGGAGAGCGTTCTATATCAATGAGACCTAAAGTGCATTGAAACTTTTCTTTCTTCATATTCTTTTTCAAAACAAAAAAAAAATTCCCCTTCTCGCCCTCCCTCCCTCCCCTCAGAATCAAAACAAGAAACAAAATGGACAGCCTCTTTTGTGTCAGTGAACACTTGAAATGGGCGAGGGTGGGGAGGGGTTTGCTGAGAAAGGCCGCGGAAATGTTAGCAAGATTCCCCCCTCACCTCCTCAGTCACAGTAACTTCTGTCGGAGAGCCTCCACAGAGGGGGGCGACACTAGGGGCGTCTGGAGCTCCTGTCGGCCAGTTCTTCCACCCGAAGAATAAATTTGGCCTAGCAGCACCGTGACCAATTCACGCTTCGGCCCACGGGAACCTGTGACCGGAGTAATCCTCGGCAGTATTCTGGGAATGGCTGGTGCTGGCTTACTGAGCACTTTTAGATCATGTCATGTCACTCGTTCTGCTCAGCCGTTCTCCCTTAGAAGCTGAAATCTGTGAGCGAGGACTGTGACTGTGAGCGTGGGGGGAAACGAAAGCCGACAGTATAGTAGCTCTGACGTGTGGGCACTTTATAGTCAGTGATGTACGGGGCACACAGTATTTATTTTCAGGGGTTTTCTGATTGCCTATATAGACATGTACATTTCTTCAAGGGCATTGTAAGTTAAATCTTGGGGTGGGACAGTACCGTTGTACGTAGGCAGTGCTGGAACTGATGCACTGATGTAGATAAGTGATCTGTACCCTGCAATAAAAAGGTTGGATTAGATCTGACTGAACATTTCTTGGTTTGTTTGTGATAAGTCAAGATTATTTCCAGATTCTCGTGCTCTCCTGAGTTGGAGGAGCACATTACTCAGCCCCCTTACGCGTGCTATACCCGAGTGGGGGGATGTTCGACCCAGAGACAACAGTTGAAAGAGAAGTGTTGCACTCCTGAGGCCGGACTCCCCCCACCTCTTAAACTACAAACTGCAGCCCTGCTTTTCCACATTCACTCCTTCCACCACCTGCGCACTGTGGCTGCAGTGTGTATCATCTACAAGATGCACTGCAGCAACTCGCCAAGACTTCTTTGACAGCACCTCCCAAACCTGTGACCTCTACCACCTAGAAGGACAAGAAGATATTAGGGCAGGTGTCCAAAAGCTTGGTCAAAGAGGTAGGTTTTAAGGAGCGTCTTAAAGGAGAAGAGAGAGGTAGAGAGGCGGAGAGGTTTAGGGAGGGGAATGCCTGAGCCGAGGGCCTAGGCAACTGAAGTTATGGCCACCATCACCTCCAAGTTCCCCTTCAGTCACATACCATCCTGATTTTGAAATATATCGCCGTCTCTTCATCGTCGGTGGGTCAAAATCCTGGCACTCCCTCCCTAACAGCACTGCGGGAGCACCTTCACCACACGGACTGCAGCAGTTCAAGAAGAAGACCCACCACCACCTTCTCAAGGGCAACTCGGGATGGGCAATAAATGCTGGCCTTGCCTGCGACACCCGCATCCTAAGAATGAATTTTTTAAAAACACCACCACTGCTGCTCCTCATGCTGGAACTCCCAGCATTGCTCCCCCGGAGGCAGACATTCAGTGCAGAGATAACCATCAGCTACTGGGGTACAGCTCGAGGGCCACACGTCAGATGCTGGGAAATCCATGACATTGGCACCCATAGCTCTCCACAACCAGCAGGGTCAACTTTCCAAACATCTGCCCTTGACAGCTGGCCCTGGCCCAGTATTTATTTTCACCCACTCACACCATCCCTCATCTGTTTGGTTCCCAGATGAGGGATGCTGGTTCAGTACCAGTAAGCACAGTAGTAAACACGCTTTCTCATTGGTTAACTGGGTGTCAACACATGGAAAACCATCAGCATTCTTAAGAATCTCCTAACCAAGCTAGAGGGGCAGCTTCTATTTACCTGATGGGGAGATGCATACTTTACCCAAAGAGGCACACCCCACTTAACAAATTCTTGCACAACCTAGGCATAGGTTGGTGAGAGCCAAGGCTTGTGCACCCTGAATATGCATAAGATGGAGCTGGAGTTTAATCAGCTGAAACCGCACAGCTTACGAGGAGACCACTGGTAAACTTCCTGCTGCATGTCTAGCTCGGAGGGTTAACTGGAGCGGAGTTTGATGAATCTCGGCTCCAAGTAACAGATTTACTCCTCCAGGTCCTACTAATGAGCCCAGCTGGCTGGTCAATCATTACTGTAGTGTCCGTGTGTAGATAAAGACACTGAAGACAGGAGTTGGTTCATAGGTATTTACTAAGCAAGTCTGGGGGGGGGTTCTAAAGGATATACACAATACACAGGCTTATATAGCCCAAGTGGCAATTACCGGCATTACGCACACCTGGGGCTCTTAAAGGCACATACACCACAATTCCTCCCCTTCTAGCTAACTAGTACATCATACTTTAAGTAATTATTAATTACATGTTATATGCAAAATAATATACATTGCTGTATTAATTAATTATAAGTTAGTCTCTCAGGAGGCTTCCTGACTCGGTCCGGATAACGCCTCGGGGGTGTAGTAGTTTCTGGTGGTGTAGTAGGTTCTTCTGGCAAGGCTGATTCGGCTTGAAGGCCAGTGTCGGGTTCATCGGGTTCCAGTATCACCGGATCGGAGGTAGATATGGGTATCTCTACTTCATCGTTAGATGTATAGCGTGGTGGTGTAGGTTGTCCCTTTTCGGATGACTTGATGATTTGGTCAGCATGGCGCCTTATTATGCTTTCTCCGATGTCCACGGTATACATCAGTGGTCCTAGTCGTGTGCAGATAGTTCCAGGCTGCCATTTCTCGGTATGGTAGTCCCGGGCCAAAACCGGTTGGCCTATCTGGAAGGCCCTAGTTGGCCTTTCATTCATGCCCTGAAACTGCCGGTTATCCACATCCCTTCGGATGTTGGGCTTGACCAAATCCAGCCGGCATCTTAGGTTTCTATTGTAGAACATCATGGCGGGAGTTTGGTTTGTAACCATATGTGTTGCATTCCTATATGCAAATAAGAAGTTATCCACCTTGTGCTGAAGTTTTATGTCTTCATTACCCATGGCCTTTATGGCCTTCTTAAAGGTCTGGACAAACCTTTCAGCCAATCCATTGGTGGCGGGATGGTATGGGGCGGACGTGTAGTGCTTTACCCCATTGTTCTTTAAGAACTTTCTGAATTCTTCGGACACAAATTGCGGTCCATTATCAGAACATATCTGTTCCGGCAGCCCATTCCTGGCAAATATGGTCCTTAATACTGTGATGGTTTTTTCCGTGGTGGTGGAGGACATCTTTATTACCTCCGGCCACTTGGAGTGTGCATCAACTGCGATTAAGAACATTGAATCCATAAATGGACCAGCAAAGTCGATGTGCACCCTTTGCCAGGGAGATGAGGGCCACTCCCATGGATGTAGAGGGGCCTAGGCGGAGCATTTTGGACCTTCTGGCATCCTAGGCAGCTCTTGGTCATGTCTTCGATGTCTCCATCGATACCTGGCCACCATACAAACGCCCTAGCTAGGTTCTTCATTTTCACTCCACCCAGATGCCCCTCGTGAAGCTCCTTTAGCACTTTATCCTGGAGTTTGGGTGGAATCACCACTCTGGATCCACACATCAAGGTTCCTCGGCACACTGACAGCTGTTCTCTTCTTTGTGAGAATGCTGGCAACAGTGGTTCGCCATGTGCTGGCCATCCCTTAATTGTCAAATCGTAGACCCGTGAGAGAGGGGTCATTTCTGGTCTCCCTTTCAATGGCAGAATTTGTCACCGGTAGACATTCCACTATGGTAGAGTGGAATATCTCTACTGGGTCTACTGTAGGTGCCTCTTCTATCGTTGGCAATGGCAGGCGCGATAAACCGTCAGCATTCCCATGCTGTTTTGACCCTTTGTATTCAATGTTGTATTGGTGTGCCCCTAGAAAAAGGGACCACCTCTGTAGTCTTTGTGCCGTCATAATGGGGACACCTTTCTTAGGGTTGAATATGGAGATGAGGGGTTGATGGTCAGTCAGCAAGGTAAATTTTTGTCCGTGTAGGTAATGGTTGAATTTCTTCACTCCCCATACCAGGCTGAGTGCTTCCCTGTCTATCTGGGAATAGTTACGCTCAGCTGAGTTCAATGAGCGTGATGCAAAAGCTATCGGCCGTTCCGAGCCATCAGGGAATCTATGGGACAATACCGCTCCTATGCCGTAAGGGGATGCATCGCACGCCAGTCTGATTGGTAGTGATGGGTTGTAATGAGCCAAAACTTTCTCGGATGTGATTAAGTCTTTACATTTATGGAAGGCACATTTACAGTCTTCGTTCCATTTCCAAATCACTCCTGTGTGTAGAAGATCATTAAGAGGATGTAGAATAGTTGATAAGTTCGGTAAAAATTTATGATAGTAATTTATTAATCCCAGGAATGACCTCAATTGTGAAACATTTTCAGGTGCTGGGGCTTTTATAACTGCTTCAATTTTTTCAGGTGACTTATGCAACCCTTCCTTATTAATTATGTGGCCACAATATGATATCTGATTTTGGAAAAATTCGCACTTGGGGCGATTTGCTCGTAGGCCCCGTTCTTTCAGCCTAGTGAGCACCTGCTCCAAATTGGCAAGGTGCTCGTTGTCGTTTTCTCCTGTTATAAGGATGTCGTCTAGGTAACACTGAGTCCCCGGAATCCCTTGCAGGACTTGCTCCATAGCTCTTTGCCAGATAGCTGGAGCTGATGCTACTCCAAAAACCAGTCGATTGTACTGGTACAGGCCTTTGTGTGTGTTTATTGTGAGATACTTTTTAGAGGCCTCCTCAACCTCCATCTGTAGATATGCCTGTGCCAAGTCAATTTTTGTGAAACATTTTCCTCCGGATAGTGAGGCGAAAATATCTTCTATCCTCGGAAGAGGATATTGTACCGTGTGAAGGATCGGGTTTACAGTCACCTTAAAGTCCCCACAGATGCGAATTTTTCTCTGTTCCTCAGAGTTATTTTTCAATGCCTTTTTCATGACTGGAACGATGGGTGTTGCCCATTCGCTCCAATCTATTTTGGATAATACGCCTGCCTTTTCCAAATTCTCCAGCTCTGCCTCGACTGCCGGACGTATTGCGTATGGCACCGGTCTTGCCTTAAAAAATTTTGGAATTGCTGCATCTTCCACTTTTATTGAGGCGGTGATGCCTTTCAAGGTTCCTAGTTTCTCTTGAAACACTTCTTTGGCGTTGGCCAAGATGTCTTTTAATCGTTCAGGTATGATGTCATCATTGTTGTTTTCCTTACTGGTCACCGTCAGTGCCTGAATGGAGTGCCAGTCTAAACGTATCTTCCTTATCCATTCACGTCCCAACAACGGTGGACCACCATCTTGTAGAATGTATAAATACAACTTTTGTATTTCTTTGCCGTTGTAAACCACAGGCACCTTTATTTTTCCTTTGGGGTATACTTTCTGCCCCGTATATGTTTTTAAGATAATGGATGTGTCTTTTAGAGGTATATGCGAAAATAGCCTCTCGTAATCTCGTCGATTTATTACGGTTAGAGCTGATCCTGTATCTAGCTCCATTTTAACTGGGGACCCTGCTATTATGAGGGTAACCCAAATGGTCTGGTAATCTTCATTGGCAATTACATTATGTAATTTGAGAGAGCTTAGTCTCTTGTTTCCGGAGTCGCTATCGCTCTTCTGGTCTTTGGAGCTACTGTCCGTCATCATTTGTACCTTTCTGTGCTTTTCCTTATTGATTCTTTTCCCGTTAGTGGATTTTTTATTTTCAGATCGGCATACACGTGGAATGTGTCCCATCTTTCCGCATCGCCTGCATGCTTTTTCTTTGAACCAACAATCTCTCTGGTCATGGTTGGATCTGCCGCAGCGATAACATCTCTCGAAACCCCGTGTCATTTCATGGGTGCCGAAGTCCTGTGGCCTTTGCTGTATCTTTGCCGCTCCTATTGCACTGAAAGCCTTGTCCAGTGTTAAATCTTTTCCAGAAGATACCTTTTTTTGTGTTTCTACACTTAGGGGATCGCAGATGAATTTGTCTTGCAGAGAATCTGCCAGTCCTGCCTCGAATTGGCAGTGTAGGGTATCAACAATCTCCTCAAAATTCTTGTCCATCGGTTCGGCTGGAGTGATTGAGTTGCGTAACAGCTTGTATGTTTCTGCGCCCATTAGATCCAGAAGCACTGAAGCTTTTTTTTCATCTTCTATTCCATTTGCGGTGCATAACACCTCCACTCTTTCTACATATGTGGTCCAATCCTCTATCTTGTTATCAAAAACATCAATATTGCCAAAGTTAGGCTCTGTTTCATTATCAAAAGCATCAATATTGCCAGACTTAGGCATTTCAAAAAAGATATGGCGCTTCCCGCGCTTTTTTTTTTTCTCTCTGTAGCAACGATATGGCGCTTCCTGCGCTTTCCTGCCGCTGCTCCGATAACAACGCTGTTTTACTGTGGTTTCCGTTTATTCACTGTTGGAGACTCGTTCCCGACGGAGGTCTAAACGCTGACCTGCTTGCCGCGCCGGCCGTCTCCCGAGTGCACCCTCCCAGTCCGTTATTGCTTGCCTCCGATTTCGCTGCCTGTCTCAGCTGTAGAGCCTGCCGCTGGAGCCCCAGCCTGACGCCCAGGAAGGATTAGCGCAGTACCTGCCACCAGCTTGGCCAGCTGGTGAAACCACAGTTTCTATTACTTCCTTGAGTCTTCTGGACGCTGGAGGAATCGATGTCCTTGAGGTGTGTCGAAGTTTCGACTGTTCAATAAGACTCTGTGAAACAAAGTGATCGTCAAAGGCAGACTTTATTTAACTTCTTGCTAGCAAGGGGAGCCTCACGTAGGCAATGGCTATCATGAGTTCTCCGAATACATGGACAAAAACACCTCTTTTTATACACAAAGATCAAAACCTTTTATCACATGGTATAGTATTGAGAGACACAATAACATTAAAAAGAGATGAGTAAGGAATGTTTAAGGTCAACAAGAAGATGACTAAAGGGTCAGTAGAGCCTCGGTGTCTTAAGATAAGGTCAGCCAACAGATACCCAAAAGTCATGCTTTAGGAATACCTTTAGATAAAGAGAACTTATCATATACAATGAGAGACAGTTTGTCTCTCATCTTGGGTCTGGACAGTCATAGAATGTTTACAGTAAATGTCCTTCGGTTATCATGCTTTTGTTCTACTAGGCTTATCTTGTTTACTGGAACTGCTTAGCCTGCAAGCTACAAAGGAGTCACATCCTCTTCCTTAAACCGCTTCCTAATATGGGCCTGCCCGTTTCCCCTTATGTTATACTGTGTGAAGCCATTTTGGCCTGTTGAAACAGTTCCAGGCTCCATTTTGATATAAGAGAGTATGTGTGCTTATTTTATACTAATATGTGTGGATATATATTTCTATGCTGATGCACTTCTACAGGTGCTGCCGAATTGCAGGTAAGTCCGTTTCCACTTCGTCGCCACTGTAGTGTCCGTGTGTAGATAAAGACACTGAAGACAGGAGTTGGTTCATAGGTATTTACTAAGCAAGTCTGGGGGGGGTTCTAAAGGATATACACAATACACAGGCTTATATAGCCCAAGTGGCAATTACCGGCATTACGCACACCTGGGGCTCTTAAAGGCACATACACCACAATTGCACTTAAAGGCACATACACCACAATTACCAGCACTCACTCTTGCTGGTTCAGGTATTCGATTACGTCTGCCACAGATGATCGACTAGTTTCCAATCTGCCATCACCAGGCAAACCATCTCGGAGCCGAGGAGAATCATTACTATTTGCTATTAGGTCATTGCCAGTCGCGGGTAAGAGCTCTCTCTCACTCGATGGGCAGCTGGTACGAGAAACTCCTCGAGGATGGTGTGGTGAGCAGCACAACTCACCATATGATGTGCAATTGCGTTGCCAGTGTCCTGTTGTCCACAGTATGGACACGCACCAAACACCATCTCTAATTGGTGGAACCACCATTGAAAATGGCGCATCAGCAGCAACTGTTTGCAGCTCTGGAACCTAGTCAGGGTTCACATCAGCCCTCCACATACAGGCACATGTTTTCATACCCAGTGTAAGCGCGGAAAATCTGGATGGTAAAACAGAACTAACAGATTCAGGTGTTACCCAGATCAATAGTTTTATTACGAGTGCACACGGGAGAACTACCTCAGCTGCCCTTAGCTAGAGGCATCATTCTCAGAGGAAAAGTGACAATACAGCTTAGTTTATACAGTTTATTAGGCAACACCTACTTATTACTAATGAGGTGCATACATGGGAATATTGATACTTCATTGGTTTACACGGTTAATCAATCAACTACTAAGCCTGTCCTTTGAACTCGAGTACCTCCTGAATACGTCAGTAAAAAGCTTGTCGACTGTAGGAGGTTTCATATTCATGAGCTATCTCTTACTCTTGTTATCGGTATGGGAAAGTATTTTCCAGCAGAGGCATGGCTAGCTGGATACAAAGCCACATTGAATTATGCAGCTGGCTGACTACTTCTTCAAGGCCTTACGAAAGGTAAATCGTGCTTGACTAATCTACTGGAATTTTTTGAGGATGTAACTGGTAGAATAGATAAGGGAGAACCAGTGGATGTGGTGTATTTGGACTTTCAGAAAGCTTTCGATAAGGTCCCGCATAAGAGACTAGCGTGCAAAGTTAAGGCACATGGGATTGGAGGCAAGGTATTGACTTGGATAGAGAACTGGTTGGCAGACAGAAAGCAGAGAGTCGGAATTAACGGGTCGTTCTCCGAGTGGCAGGCAGTGACTAGTGGGGTACCGCAAGGATCGGTCCTAGGACCCCAGCTGTTCACAATATATATTAATGATCTAGACGAGGGAATTGGATGTAATATCTCCAAATTTGCAGACGACACAAAGCTGGGTGGGAGAGTGTGCTGTGAGGAGGATGCCGATAAACTCCAGTATGATCTGGACAGGTTGGGTGATTGGGCGGAAGCATGGCAGATGCAGTATAATGTGGATAAATGCGAGGTTATCCACTTTGGTAGTAAAAACAGGAAAGCACATTATTATCTGAATGGCAATAGATTGGGAGAAGGGGAAGTGCAACAAGACCTGGGTGTCCTTGTGCACCAGTCGCTGAAGGTAAGCATGCAGGTGCAGCAGGCGGTTAAGAAGGCAAATGGTATGTTGGCCTTCGTAGCGAGAGGGTTCGAGTACAGGAACAAGGATGTCTTGCTGCAGTTGTACAAGGCCTTGGTGAGACCACATCTTGAGTATTGTGTGCAGTTTTGGTCGGCCTATCTGAGGAAGGATGTTCTTGTCATGGAGGGGGTGCAGCGAAGATTCACCAGGCTGATACCTGGGATGGCAGGAATGACGTACGAGGAGAGATTGGGTCGATTGGGCTTGTACTCACTGGAGTTTAGAAGAATGAGAGGGGATCTCATTGAAACTTATAAAATTCTAACAGGACTGGACAGATTAGATGAAGGAAGGATGTTCCCGATGGCCGGGGAGTCCAGAACCAGGGGTCACAGTCTAAGGATAAGGGGTAAGCCATTTAGGACTGAGATGAGGAGGAATTTCTTCACCCAGAGAGTGGTGAACCTGTGGAATTCTCTACCACAGAGGGCAGTGGAGGCCAGTTCAGTAAATATATTCAAGAAGGAGTTGGATATATTTCTTAAGGCTAAAGGGATCAAGGGATATGGGGAGAAGGCAGGGACAGGGTACTGAATTTGGATGATCAGCCATGATCTCATTGAATGGCGGAGCAGGCTCGAGGGATAGATAAGGGAGAACCAGTGGATGTGGTGTATTTGGACTTTCAGAAGGCTTTCGATAAGGTCCCACATAAGAGATTAGCGTGCAAAATTAAAGCACATGGGATTGGGGGCAAGGTATTGACTTGGATAGAGAACTGGTTGGCGGACAGAAAGCAAAGAGTTGGAATAAACGGGTCGTTTTCGGAGTGGCAGGCAGTGACTAGTGGGGTACCGCAAGGATCGGTCCTAGGACCCCAGCTGTTCACAATATATATTAATGATCTGGACGAGGGAATTGGATGTAATATCTCCAAATTTGCAGACGACACAAAGCTGGGCGGGATGGTAAGCTGCGAGGAGGATGTCGGGAAACTCCAGTACGATTTGGACAGGTTGGGTGATTGGGCAGAAACATGACAAATGCACTATAATGTGGATAAATGTGAGGTTATCCACTTTGGTGGCAAAAACAGGAAGGCAGATTATTATTTGAATGGCAATAGATTGGGAGAAGGGGAAGTGCAAAGAGACCTGGGTGTCCTTGTGCACCAGTCGTTGAAGGTAAGCATGCAGGTGCAGCAGGCGGGTAAGAAGGCAAATGGTATGTTGGCTTTCGTAGCAAGACTGTTCGAGTACAGGAACAAGGATGTCTTGCTACAGTTGTACAGGGCCTTGGTGAGACCGCACCTTGAGTATTGTGTGCAGTTTTGGTCACCTTACCTGAGGAAGGACGTTCTTGCCATGGAGGGAGTGCAGCGAAGATTCACCAGGCTGATACCTGGGATGGCAGGAATGACATATGAGGAGAGATTGTGTCGATTGGGCTTATACTCACTGGAGTTTAGAAGATTGAGAGGGGATCTCATCGAAACCTATAAAATTCTGTCAGGTCTGGACAGACTAGATGCAGGAAGGATGTTTCTGATGGCCGGGGAGTCCAGAACCAGGGGTCATAGTCTAAGGATAAGGGGTAAGCCATTTAGGACTGAAATGAGGAGGAATTTCTTCACCCAGAGAGTGGTGAACCTGTGGAATTCTCTGCCACAGAGGGCGGTGGAGGCTAGTTCAGTAACTATATTCAAGAAAGAGTTGGATATATTTCTTGAGGCTAAAGGGATCAAGGGATATGGGGAAAAGGCAGGGGCAGGGTACTGAATTTTGATGATCAGCCATGATCACATTGAATGGCGGAGCAGGCTCGAAGGGCCGAATGGCCTACTCCTGCTCCTATCTTCTATGTTTCTATGTTTCTATGTTTGCTGCTACTCCTTAATCGTGCCTTTTGTACTCTTATCTCTTCCAAGAACAGGCTCTTTCTAAACAGTTACCAAGTTGTAATTACAAGCAACACTTCAGAATGTTTTTGGTCAGCTAATTTTTATTTATGTTATTCTAAAAAGGGTTAATATAGCCAAGTATCCCATGGTGCTTTGCGTTTGTTTTCCAGCCTAACAAGACTAAATGGTACCTTTCAGACAGTTTTATACCGGTCGAATATTGAGGACACCTTTATATCCCTTAAACCAAATTTTATCCTAACACCCAGCCTCCACACACTACTTTCCATCAGTTGTATTCCTAAACCCAAGATGTAGCTAAACTTACGACAAACATCTAACTTAAGTATGGTAAGACGGACCCCTGCAGGACAACTTGTGATGTACCAGGCACCCTGATGTTGCAGACATCTAAGTCCAGTGCCACATACCAGGCTTACTTGCCACCAACGATTTACCCCAGGTCCTTATGTAAGGGGCTTTGATGCACAACCCAGGCATGAGGTTCACTCCCCCTTCAGGATGCTGAGTGGCATATGAACATACTAAAATTATGGGCAGGAAAAGATCAGCTGGTACATCAAGCCTGTCTCATATTCATGATGCTCGGAGCATCATGACTAGACTCTTCTTATCTCCCAGCAGCCATGTAATCGCCTGGAGAGGCAAAAGAACAGGAAAAAAACCAGTGTAGGAACGGAAGTTCCTATCCGAATAATGAAGTTCGACGCAGTGAAACAAAATAACAAAGTTTAATAAACAAACAACTTAACTGGTAAAACTACAGGAGCAGATGCAAACTGGTCTGTGCAGCCCCACAGCCTCTCTAAGACTGCTACTAAGTACTGGAAGCTGATGTCATGATGTCATCACGTTCTCCGCGCCAACTGGGGGTCACGTGATCGGCGTCATGACGTCATCACGCGAAAATGCAAGAAACTACATACAGTTTAAAGGTGCAGTCCACAGCTGCACTACATGGTAGTTAAAGGGATGATTACTAATTGCCCAGTGTCTCTTGGTGGCTCCGCCACACCAGGACCAATAAGGGAGAAATAAATCTGGAAAATTCCTCTCGGATCCCCTCAGGCGATCGAAACCAGTCCAGGAGATCACATTGACCACGTGTACATTAACCGTTAAACCTCTTACCTTTTATATGATGTGATCTCTGCCTCAGCCTAGAACTGGTCCAGCTTCTTTTTGAAAATATGCAGAGAGGCAGAACACGACCTAAGCCGGCAACACATTCCAGAGGCTCACTACTCTGGGGAAAGAGGAACTGCCTAACATCTAGCCTATTCCTGCTCTTGCGTAGTTTAAATGCAGGACCCCTGGTTCTCCCCAATCTGTCAACCTGGCATTTATAAAGCTGAGTCAACTTCAAAAATGAACCCTGACAAGTGATGCAAGAAGAGTTAGGGGAAGTGACCAAGGACATGGTGAAAGAGGTAGGTTATGAGGAGGTACTTAAAGGACTTAATGTCAGACAAGTAGTTTGTCAGCAAGTGATGGTCATGAAGAAAGGTAGAGCTGGGTGTGGTCCGCATTGGTTGTGAAAGCTGACCCCAAACCTATGGATAACATTGTCAAGGGACAACATGAAGAGGAGGAAAAGGAATGGGCCAGTGACAGAATCTTGGGGTGCTCCCAACATGATAGTATGGGGCTGGAGGAGAAGCCATATCAAGAGATGTGCTGACTATGTTGGGACAGATAGAAGTGGAACATACCAAGGGAAGTGGAGCAGGGCAGAGTGGCCAACCATATCAAAAATCACAGAGAGGACAAGGAGGGACCACGGTTTCTGTCAAGAGAATCGTGTTAGTGACTTTGACCAGCACTGTCTTAGTGATGTGAGTAGGGTAGAAGCTGGCCTTTAGGGATTTAAACAGGATGTGTTGGAAGACGTGGGTACAGGACTGAGTGGCATAAATACAATTGAAAACTTTAAGAGGAAAGGGAGTTTAGGGAGAGTGTAGTGGTTTGAGAGGATGAGGATTTGAAGGTGGGCTTTTTGAGAAGGAGATGATGATTGTTTTGAAGGGTGGAGGGACAAAGCCTGAGGAAAGGGAATCACTGGTGATGTCAGTGACTAGTAGACTAAGGAGAGATAGCTGCATGGCAAGGAATTGGGCCAGGAGACAAATCTCATGGAGGAGATGAGTTTGATAAGGGCAGGAGGCGAGGTGGGGGAGAAGCTACACAGCAATATGGGGTCAAGATGAGGTTGTGGGATGGCTGAGGGAGGTCAGGGGAGACGAAACAGTCTAAGGGCAACTGAGCAACTTGTCTCAATCTTCAAGACTAAAAAAACCATGAGCCCCTTAAACTTGACATTACAGATAGATATAAAAAATGAAGGACTTCCATTTATATAGAACTAGCTGGGGGGAGCCCGGCTTTGCCAGGGCTGTTTTGGGCCGGGCGGTTTAAATCGAGTGCCAGGCTTTGAGCCCTGTCTGTGTCCCTCTGTGAATCTGCTGCCGGGCAACATTTTAAATTGAGTCCCAGGCTTTCGGGCCCTGTCTGTGTCCCTTTGTGAATCTGCTGCCGGGCAACATTTCTACCTTTTAATACCTTGAAAGATGAAAGTGAAAGTACTTATAAAACATTTTTGGTAAATCTTATGTTATTTTTAAAAGAGATACTAACTTTTTCAAAGCTGGATGATCAAAGTAGTTTGAGCTGGAAGCTGAAGCAATGGCAGTGAAACAATGGCTGCCAGATCCCTGAGATGAAAACGATTAGTCCCGCCCACACACACACACACCGATTGGCCAACCATCAGGGGACCGTACTGTAGGATTGGTCAATCGTGACGGCACAGGATTGGTCGAACCTTGACGTCAGTCAATCAATGCTAACTAGCAGATAATGAGTTTAATTTTGAAGGTTTTTTGCATAAGGCGCGAACAATTTTCGTCCGACCGAAAAGTAAATATGCTTACGAGCGTCCCGGAAGCGTAAGCTTTCTTCGGAGGTAACGCGCGCGTAGGTACGCCGTATAACTTTCGAGCGCATAGCCGGACAGACGCACACCCGAGGACAGACAGACAGAAGGACAGACAGATCGACCCCTTTATATATATATAAAAACAGAAAATGCTGGAAATACTTAGCAGGTCAGGCAGCATCTGTGGAGAGAGAAACAGAGTTAAAGTTTCAAATCAATGACCTTTCATCAGAACTGGAAAAAATTAGAGATGTAACAGGTTTTAAGCAAGGGCAGGGAAAGGGGGGAGGGGAGGAAAGAACAAAAGGGAAGGTCTGTGATAGGGTGGAAGGCAGGAGAGATTAAATGACAAAAGGGACAAAAGGTGCAAGGCAAAAGGAGATGGCAATGGGACAAGAAAAGAAACAAAAGATGTGTCTACAGGAGCTGTAAATGACAACAGCAGAATCATTACCAGCAACTGCTATCCAAAAAAATGGGAGCAGTGGCTGTTATGTCTTCTAGCGCTCGTAGTGCTTTGTAAAGATGACTCTGGACTCGGTAGTTTGTAATTATAACTACTGTTTTATTTGTGTTGTAATGGCTGCCTGCCGCATGGTGCGGGGTGATATTTCCGAGTGCTGTGTGACGCCTGCGCACCACTTTCCCAGCATCGTAGTGCTGCTACACTTGATTTGAGTGTTAGTACACTTGTACAATGTAGTCCCAACATAACTATGTAACATCCCTCTCTCCCAACAAAACTAATTACATCAATTTTCTATTTTACAATGTTTCCAGTTGAATAACGTTAACAAAATACAGAACGTGAGCTTTCTTTGCTCAATTTATATACAGATATTTATCCATGTTGTTTTACTGTTCTGTGCGAATTATAATTGTCTTTATAATTATTCGCGATACCGCTCAGGTGGTTGTATGTTACTCCTCCATCTTGTGGACTTGGCTGTAACTATTCCTTTCTGCGGTGTTTTGGTGTGTTCTTTTCTTGTTGCCAGTGCTGTCGTGTTTGGCTCTGGAGAGTGCATGTTTGCAGTTGTTGTATTTGAGGTGTTTGTTTCTGGCGTTATATTGTTTTCCGTGTCTGGTACCCTAACTGCTGTTAATGTTGTCCGCTGTTTGACAGCTTCAGGTGAGGGTCTGATATGGATCCTGTTTCGCCTGTATTGGTTTCCAGGTTCTGTCTCTATCAAGTAAGATCTTGGAGTATCAGCTTTTCCAATAACCTTGGCTGGACTCCATGTTCTCAACAACGGATCTTGTGTATGCACTGATTGCCCATTTAACAGCTCCGGTAGTGGTTTTGCATGCTTGTTATAGTGTGTGCTCCCCGTAGCTTGTGTTTCCATCAGCTTCCGCTGAACATCCTCTTGGTCCTGGGGAGGATATACCTTTGCTGGTAGAGTTGTTTTGTATTTTCTACCGTTTAGTAGTTCTGCTGGTGATTTCGAGTCTGCTCTCAAAGGTGTCGATCTGATTGCCAAAAGGGCGAGGTCTTGGTCTTCTCCCATCTCCTTGCTTTTAATGAGAGCTCTTTTGACTGTTTGGATCTGTCTTTCGATAAATCCGTGTCCCCTTGGGTAATGTGGGGATGAGGTAATTATTTTAAATCCGTATTTTCCAGCTAGTGCTCTGAATTCGCTGGAGGTGAATTGTGTCCCATTGTCGCAGGTGACCTTCTCTGGGATGCCCTGTTCTGCGAATAAGTTTTTCGCAATTTTTGTGATTGTTGTGGCTCTCATGTCGTTTATCCTTCTGACAAAAGGAGATTTTGAGTAGTAGTCTGCTACTATGATGTACCACTCCTGGTTGCACAGGAACAGATCTGTTCCGACCGTGTGCCATGGTCTCGGGGGTACTTCCATTTGAATCATCTCCTCCTTCTGCTGTGTGTTTCGGTATTTCTGGCATATGCAGCATGTGGAGACCATTTGTTCTATGCTTTTGTACATGCCTATCCAGTACACAGCTGATCTGGCTCTTAGTTTACATTTCTCCATCCCCATATGGCCTTGGTGTATTATGCGGAGAAGTTCTGTTTGCATCGTTTTTGGTATTATGATTCTTGAGCCAGCAAGGAGAACACCGTCCTCCACCGAGATGTCGTCTCTGATTGTCCAGTACTGTCGGATTTGGTTTTGGACCTGCTGGATCTTCTCCGGCCACCCCTGTATTACCTGTTGCATGAGTAGTAGCAACTCCTCTTCTTTACCAGTCTCCTCTTGAATTTGGCTAAGCTTTGTGGGAGTAACATTTACGAGGTGGTGTATTTTTACTGTCAGGCCCTTCATCTCGTGTTTTTCGTGTGGTGACAATCGAGACAATGCATCTGCCAATGCCATTTCTTTCCCTGGCCGGTATTTTAATTCGAAGTTGTAACTTTGGAGTCTTAACAGTAACCTTTGCAGTCTTGCTGGGGCCTTGCTTAGGTTTTTCTTGTAAATTTGTTCGAGTGGATGATGGTCACTCTCTACCTCGAATTTTCTTCCGTATAAGTCGGTGTGGAACTTTTCGCATCCGTATACTACTGCCAATAGCTCTCTTTCGATGTTTGCATATCTTGTCTCTGCTGATGTCAATGCCTTCGATGCGAAAGCTATTGGTTTTCCTTCCTGCATGAGAGCTGCCCCTAGCCCCCTGGTAGAGGCATCTACCTGTAGGGTGACAGGTTTTTTTCTATCGTAATAAGACAGGCTGGTTTCTTTACATAATAATTCCTTTAGGTGTTTGAAGTTCCTCTCCTGGGATTCTGACCATTGGTATTCGGTGTCTTCTTTTAGTAATTCTCTTGGGTTCGCTGTGTAGTCTGACATGTTCGGGATGAAAGAGCTTATATACTGGACCAAGCCGAGGTAGCTTCTCAGCTCCTTGTCGTTTGGAGGTTTCATCTCTGCTATCGCCTCGACCTTTTCGGGATTAGGCTTGACACCCTCCGGTGTGTAGATCATGCCAAAAAATTTGCATTTCGTACTTTTAACGATGCACTTCTCGGCGTTCAGCTTGATGCTAGCCGTTCTGGTGTGCTCCATGGCCTCGTGCAAGTGCACGTCGTGGTCTCTTTCATTTGATCCGTAAACTTGGATGTCATCAGCGATTCCAATGGCTCCTTCACAGCCTTTGTATGTTTCATCGATCTTTTGTTGGAAGATGTCTTGGCTGACTTTCAACCCGAATGGCAGCCGCAGGAATTTATAACGCCCCAATGGTGTATTAAAAGTCATCAGGTTAGTTGATTCTTCGTCCAGTTTTACGTTCCGTAGCCGTTTCTGGCATCCAGTTTGGAGAAGACTTTGGCTCCTGCCAGTGCTGGTGTGATTTCTTCTAATGTTGGTGTGGGGTAGTGGTCCTGCTTTATTGCCTGGTTTAAGTCTTTGGGGTCCAGACAGATTCTGAGCCGCCCGTTCGGCTTTTCCCGTACCACAATCGAGTTTACCCAGTCTGTGGGTTCAGTGACCTTTGCAATTATTTCTTTCTCTTCCATTTCTTTTAGTTCATGTATAATTTTTCTTTTAGCTCGATGGGTATTTTCCTTGGGGCGTGGATGACGGGTTTTACCTCTGGATCTATTGTTATATGGTACTTGAACTCCCCGAAGCATCCTACAGTGTCATCAAAACATTCTGGATGCATGTCCATCAAATGTTTCGTGTCCATGATTTGTGGATGATTCTCCAGTGGGGTGTTGCTGTCGACTTTCAGTGATGTTTGTGCTTTGTAAAGACGACTCTGGGCTCGGTAGTTTGTAATTATAACTACTGTTTTATTTGTGTTGTAATGGCTGCCTGCCGCATGGTGCGGGGTGATATTTCCGAGCGCTGTGCAGTGCCTGCGCACTACTGTCCCAGCATCGTAGTGCTGCTACACTTGATTTGAGTGTTAGTACACTTGTACAATGTAGTCCCAACATAACTATGTAACAGTGGCTATGATCTGAAATTGTTGAACTCACTGTTGAGTATGGAAGCCTGTAAAATATTTAATCGAAAGATGAGATGCTGTTCCTTGCGCTTGATTGGAACAGTGTAGGAGGCCAAGGCCAGAGAGATCAGAGTGGGATTGGGTGGAGAATTCAAGTGACAGGCAACCGGAAGCTCAGGGCCACATTTGTGGATTGAACAGAGGTGTTCATCAAAGCGGTCACCCAATCTGCATTTGGTCTCCCCAATGTAGAGACCACATTGTGAGTAGTGAATACAGTATATTAAATTGCAAGAAGTACAAGTAAATCACTGTTTCACCTGAAAGGAGTGTTCGTGGCACTGGGTGGTGAGAAGGGAGGAGGTGAAAGGGCAGGTGTTGCATTTCCTGTGCTTGCATGGGAAGGTGCCGTGGGATGGGAGGGCTTGTTGGGGTGATTGAAGAGCGGACCAGGATGTTGCAGAGGGAACAGTCCCTTCGAAATGCTGGAAGGGGAGGGGAGGATGTCTTTGGTGGCGGCAACCGCTGGAGGTGGCGGAAAAGGATGATCTGTTGAATGTGGAGGCTGCTGGGGTGGAAGGGGAGGTCAAGGGGAGCCCTATCATGATTTATATGCAGGGCAGAAAAATTATGACAAAGTTGGAGGTCACCATAAGATCCAGAAGCGGTGGAGAAATGTACTTCGGCCCGGGAAAGTAAAACACTATTCAATTCAATTCAATTCAATTCAAATCGCTTTATTGGCATGACAAGGTACATCTTATGTTGCCAAAGCATCAAAAAACATTTATGGTTGAACACATAAACGCAGATCTATCCATACAGTGTATAAACAGATATATCCCTGAGTGTATAAATATACATTCATATAATTTGTATATCACAGAATCACAGAATCACAGAAACCCCACAGTGCAGATAGAGGCCATTTCGGCCCATCGAGCCTGCACCGACACATATCCCACCCGATCCCCGTAACCCCTACATCAACACATATCCCACCCTATCCCCGTAACCCCACGTATTTAATCCCCCTAACACTAAGGGTCAATTTATCATAGCCAATCAACCTAACCCGCACATCTTTGGACTGTGGGAGGAAACCGGAGCACCCGGAGGAAACCCACGCAAACACGGGGAGAATGTGCAAACTCCACACAGACAGTCACCCGAGGCCGGATTCGAACCCGGGTCCCTGGCGCTGTGAGGCAACAGTGCTAACCACTATGCCACCGTGCTGCTCTTTTCTTAGATTTAATGGTTGTCCCTCTGTTTATGGCAAGCTGTAACATAGTGTGCCGCTAAGGTTACACAATTTCTCTGTTCCCCTAGTAGGTATGGGAGTTTTTGGTCGTCATTCAAATTTCTGAATTCAGGGCATATTTTTGTGAATTTTGGGTAGAAATTCTCCCTTATGCCCTGATATTTTCCACAAGCTGTGAGGAAGTGCATCTCTGTCTCCACCACTCCCTGACTGCAGTGATAGCATATCCTGTTCTCTCTTGTCAGCCAGGTCTGTCTGTGTCTGCCTTTTTCGATAGCCAGGCTATGCTTACTAAGTCTGTACATAGTCAAGGTTTTTCTCAATTTGCTATCTTTTACCGTGGTCAGGTATTCAGCCATGTTGTATTGTCTGTTTAGGGCCAAGTAGCAATTGAGTTTGTTTTGGGTTTTTGTTGTTTCTGTCCAATATGACAGATATTTTTCCTTTTGCTTAGTGACAATTGTGTTGGGTCGAATTCTCTGTGCTACGATGTCACTGTCCTGGGGCTGGTTATTGTTAGTAGTGTTAGTAGTTACTTCACTGAGTCCCAGGACTAGTTGACTGAGGGTATTCTTCTTTATGATCCTCTCTTGGCATTTCAGGGCTTCGTAATGATAGCAGTGGGGGTTGCTCATTTTTAGGTGTTTCCAAAATTTGGTGGCTCTTTTTTGGATAGTAATTATTAATGGATATTGGCCTAGTTCTGCCCTGCATGCATTGTTTACGGTTTTCCTTTGAGTCCGGAGGATACTTTTACAGAATTCTGCATGTAGGATCTCAATTGGGTGTTTGTCCCATTTTGCAAATTCTTGTTGTGTTAGCGGTCCCCACACCTCACTGCCATAGAGTGCAATTGGTTCAATTACTGATTTGAAAATTTTGAGCCAAATGCTAATTGGGATTTCTATTTGGATTGATTTTTTAATGGCATAGAAAGCCCTTCTTGCTTTCTCTTTCAGTTCATTCACAGCCAGATGAAAATTTCCCGTAGAACTGATTTTTAAGCCCAAGTATGTGTAGTTAGTGGTTTGTTCAATTTTAGTTGTTCCTAGTGTGAAATTTATTCTGGGTCCCTGATGTCTGGATCTTTGCTGGAACACAAGGACTTTGGTTTTTTGGGGGTTTATTGTCAGGGCCCAGGTCTGACAGAACGACTCTAGCAGATCCAGGTTCTGCTGTAGACCCTCCTTAGTTGGTGACAGCAGAACCAGGTCATCTGCATAGAGGAGGAATTTAACCTTGGATTCATATAGGGTGAGGCCGGGTGCTGTAGATTGTTCAAGTAGTTTTGCCAATTCATTTATGTAAATATTAAAGAGTGTCGGTGAGATGGGCGAGCCCTGCGTCATACCACGCCCCTGTGGGAAGTATTTTGTTTGTTTGTCTCCAATTTTAACTGCACATTTATTGTTTGTATACATTGATTTAATTACATCATATGTTTTTCTCCCTACACCACTTTCAATAAGTTTCAAGAATAGACCGTCATGCCAGATGGAATCGAAAGCCTTCTGGAAATCTATAAAGCAGGCAAAAATTTTGCTTTTGTTTTGATGAACATGTTTGTCAATTAGGGTCTGTAGGGTGAAGATATGATCTGATGTTCTATAGTTTGGTAGGAATCCAATTTGGCTTTTACTCAAGACATTGTGCTCCTCAAGGAAGTTTATAAGTCTTTTGTTTATGATATTACAGAATACCTTCCCCAGGTTACTGTTTACACAGATGCCTCGATAGTTATTTGGGTCAACTTTGTCTCCACTTTTGTATATGGGCGTTATGAGTCCTTTGTTCCAGATATCAGGGAAGTGACCGACACTCAGAACCAAGTTGAAGAGTTTTAGGATAGCCAATTTCATTTTATCGTCCGTGTGTTTAATCATCTCGCTTAGGATGCCATCTGCACCGCAAGCTTTTCCTGGTCGCAGGTCCTTGAGCTTTTCAAATAGCTCTTTTTCAGTTATTATGGGGTCTAGCGGGTTTTGGTTATCTTTTATGACCAATTCGAGCTTTGCCAGTTTTTTGCATATTTGGTATTGCTCTGGGCTTAGTGTGTTTTTCTGGTATAATTTTTCAAAATGGTTTTCCCATGTGTCTCCGTTTTGAATGGCCAATTCGTCATGTTGTTTTTTGTGTAATGTATTCCAGTTGTCCCAGAAACAATTGGAATCAATGGATTCCTCAATGGAGCTGAGTGTATTCTTAATATACTGCTCTTTTTTGGTTCTGAGTGTGTTTTTGTATTGTTAGTGCCTGACAATAAGTAAGGCGTAATTCCTCATTTTCTGACTGTCTGTGTTTTTGGTTTGATGTTTTTCTGAGTTTTTTCCTCATGTTATGGCAATCTGGGTCAAACCATTTTTCATAGTTTTTTGTTTTGGGTTTATTCTTGCGAACTTTCAAGTTTGACATTGTTGCCAAATTATCAAAAATATTATTTAGGTTATTCACTGCCCGGTTTACGCCTTCTTTATTGTGAGTGTATATGTTTTCCAGAAAGGTGTCCAAGAGAGCTTGAGTTGATTGATTGCTAATTGCTTTCTGGTATTTTTCCATGCTGTTTTTGGCCCATCTGTAGGATTTTTTGATGTACAGCTTACTGGGTTGTGTTTCTGTGTTGGTTGTTTCTGTCCTTTTAAGATACACAGGGCTAGATTTTCAGTATAGACAGTTTGCGGGCGCTAACTTTAGCGCCCGCCCCAAAGTAGCGCCCCGTTGCCGGAAATTCAGTGGCTTCGCCCTAAGAGGTTGGTGGAGCGCTAAAAGAGGCGTTCCACTACTATCTTTAGGCGCTAAGCCGGCGGTGCAGAGCGCAACACCCGAGCTCGGGCGCAGCGCACGGCCGACACTCTGGTGTCAGTGAGCTCTTAAAGGGGAAGAGTGCATGTGTTGTTTTCAAAGGGTGGTGGTGGTGGTGGTGGTGGCGGTGGCGGCGGCGGCGGCCGGAAACATAAATACATCGTTCACAACAACACACTGGATCCTTCCACACAACACATGCAGACTGCCTTGTATAGTGCAGGAGGAGTGCCCTTTAATTTGCGCTCCCCAGGGTGTGTTGCGTTCCATTTTACAAACGCTCTGGACGCCAGCCGCACAATGGGGCGGTCCGACTGAAGTTTGGATTCGGGGCGGCCAAAGGGCGTTGCACGAGGATGTGACGTCATTTTCTGCGCACGCAACCGGGCGGCCGCTAAACTTTGCGCCGGCGCTAACGGGCAACTTAATTTGGGGCGGGGCGCAAACTGCGCTGTGCCCGGGCGCTACACGCATAGCGCCCGAAAATCACTTCTCTTAAGGCGCTAACTGCTGGCGCAAGAAACTGAAAATCTAGCCCACAGTAATTTGACTGTGGTCTGACAGTGTTGTTTGTGGTTTGACTGTGAATGCTCTGAAAGAGGATGGGTGCAAATCCGTAATCATATAGTCTACGGTGGTTCAGCCAAGAGGTGAGCAATAGGTTGATCTTCCTAGGAGGTCTCCTATGAACCTACCATTGACAATGTACAGACCCAGGCTTTGACAGAGCTGTAGGAGCTGTTTTCCGTTAACATTTGTCTGTTTGTCGCAGTTATGCCTATATCGATGGGAAGGGATATCAAAGTGGTTATTCCCGAATATGTAGTTGTTCCCTTGATTATTGGTGAAGTCTGGTTCTTCGCCCGTTCTTGAATTGAGGTCACCACAGATCAACACGTTCCCCTGGGCCTGGAATTGGATAATCTCCCTCTCAATGTTGGAGAAGGTGTCCTCCTTAAAGTACGGGGATTCCATTGGGGGGATATAGAGTGCGCAAATGAAAACATCTTGCGTGTTAGAGATGATGCCCCTCTTAATTTTGAGCCATATGTGGTTTTCGCCCTTTTTTATAAATTTGATGCAATTCCTAAGCTCTGTTTTAAACCAAATCAGTATGCCTCCAGAGACTCTGCCCTGGGTTACTCCTGGCAATTTATTGGAGGGGACCACCAGCTCTGTGTACCCATGGGGACGGCCAGTGTGTCCTTCTCCTTTACACCAAGTTTCCTGAAAAAGATAATATCCAGATCTTTAATTTCAGCTAGGAACTCTGGGGTCCTACTCTTCATGCCACGCACAGAAGAGCGTAGACCTTGGATATTCCAGGTTGAGATATATAAAGGACTTTATGTTAAGTTTGATCTTTTACTATGATAGGTTAAAATATGATATGTGTTTGTCGTGTCTAAATGGGGAAAAAAAAGAACATTTCAATTGTCTATAAATGCTGATACTAATAGGTTACAACTCTTTCTGGCAACTAGTCCTTATTTTTTTTCTGATCCATAAGGCGGAAGTAGATGCTGCTGCGCGTCTGCATTATGTCTCTTAATGGATTGTCTCTGCCTGAGGTATTGCGTACGCCCTGAGCATCTCTCCCTCTGTCTGGCTGGGGGCGGTCCTGTTCCCCTGTAGGACAGGAGTGGTGCAGGTCTGACATTGTTGTTGTGCATGGGGATCCTCTCTGGTCCCGGTTGGTGTGGTGGTGGTCTCTGTAGTAGTCCTGGTCTGTACCCCGCTGGTCTCTGGTGGTCGGAGGGGGGGTCCTCTTGGAGTCTGGGTATGGACCCGATTAAAAGCGATGTCCTTCAGGGCTTTAGCAAAGACCGATATTTGCCTCCTGTGGATATGGACATGGTCATGAAGACATTCCACATCGAGGGTGGGGTGTTGGGCCAGGTGCACGTTGTGTTTTAATTCACAGTCTTTTGCTATGCTGGCATTTATCTCATGGATTGTTTTGTTGTTAAAGTCTGTTCTCGGCAATAGTGTGGAAACAGTGATTCTAGTGTTTGGGAAGGTATTGCTTGCCTTCTCAACCACTGATCCGAGCGATGTTGCTACCCTTTTCTGCTGGGCCTTTAGGTCATTTGTGCCAGTCTGTATTATTATGTGTTGGGGGGAGCCTAATCGGGTTTTGGTCAGCCATTCCAGGGCTCTGTCTGTTGTTGGGCACCGGATCTTTATTACTTTATGTCTAGGGAAGAGCTTTTTTTCCCATAGAAATTTCCCATTTGAGTCTATGGCCTAGAAATTCAGTTTGGGGCGCCCAGCTCGCCTGGGCGCTGGAATTACCGCTGCGCGCGGAGCCACTTGCGCCAGCGGGATATTCAGTTTCAGCGCCCCAAGTGGAAGCCGGCCGCTAAACAAGGGTTTCGGCGCCCCGCTTGGGGCGCTGAGACTGAATATCGGCGTGCAAAGTGCCGCAGCGCCACCCGCTGCGGCACGGCAGCCTGCGGTACTGCAGGCCTTCCTCTCACTCTTAAGGGGGAGGTGCCTGCAACAGCGCGATCCCCGCTCGCGAGTGCCGGCAAATGAGCCCGGCACCAAGGAGAAGTGCCGGGCTCTCTGGAAACAGCCGGCAACGCGGGGAGGGGGGGTGTAGGAGGCCGGGGACGGAGGTGCGGGCAGGCAGCCGCCGAAAAAGCGGCCGGCCGCACCTCCACCTTAACTCGCCCCACTACCGGCACAGGTAGGCCCCTGTGTACCGGTCGCTGTTTGCGGCCGGCGCGGAGGAGGCGGCAGCGACCAAATATGGCCAGCGGGGCGCTGCGCACACCGATGACGTCATCGGTGGCGGCGCAGCGCTACAGGCTAACGCCGCCATTAGCGCCCCGCTAAATATCGCGGTAGGTTTGCACAGTGGCGCTAAAGCCCTCTTTGGGCGCAAACTGGTGGCGCAGGCCACTGAATTTCTAGGCCTATGAGTATTACGATGTCAGCCTTGTTGGTGTTTACTGGCTGGTGGCTTTCGCCTGGACTCATAGGTTGTGTGTTAGACTGGGGTGGTCGTGTCTGGTGTGTGCGCTCCTCTTGTGAGCGGCTCGCCTGTTGTTCCACAGTGGTGGGGGGAGACTGAGCTTCAGTATGCTGGTCTGTCTGTGTGGCTCCCCCTGTATTGTGTGTCTGCTGCTGTTGTTCAGTGTGAGAGTGCATCTGTTCAGTCGAGTTCTGCACTGTCTTATCTCTAGCCTCTGGCTGCTGGGCTAATGGCGCTATCCCTCCCCTATAGCTCTCTTTGTCTTTCTGCAGCTCTTTCACCTGGTTCCCAAGTAAATTCAGCTCTCTCCTGTATCTCTCCCTCTCTTGCTTTTGTTCATGCTTCATTGCTGAAATGCTGTTTTCTTGGTCGGTTCTCAGTTTAAGGACCTCCTCTATAAGTTTAACCAGCTCTGTCTCCAGCTGGTTAAATTTCTCCTTTAGTTGTATCTGGCTGTGGGATCCCAGGGTGTGTGTCTGGTCGGAGCTGGAGGGCTCACTCACTTCCTGGCTAGGCTGCTCTTCTCTTGGTGAGCTGGAAGTGGTAGGGGGAGTGTGTGTGGCATTTACGGCTGGGGCTGGTCAACTGTACCATGGGGCTGTGGGGCCCCGGGGTGAGTGTCTGGTTAGAACCGTGTGGCTCACTCACCTCCTGACCAGGCTGATTTTCTCCTGGTGAGTTGTAAATGGTGGGGGGAGTGTGTGTCACTTTTTCCCTGTTAGTCACCCTGGGGCTGTTCCTTCCCCTCTCAATTATTTCTTTCAGTGTCATGAAGGCCGTTTCAAAGTCGTCGAGGTTGCCTTGCACCAATATTGTTCCGTTACTGTACATGTTGACAGTCGTGGTTTCACTATTAGGATCCCCTGACTTCCTTATTTTCAGTTTGGACCCATTAGCGGTTCTTTCATGCTTAACCCTGTTTATTGCTTTGATCCAAGCCGCTGACTGGTCTGAGTAAAAAATGAGATGACACCTTTTCCCACTTTTGTACCAGTCAGCAGAAAGAGTTTGTGGTTTTGCTCTCAGCTGCTGTTGTTTGAGTGATTTTTTTGCATTTTTTTTGGTGTTAGGGGGAATCTGGAAGAGGTTGCTCTCAGTGCGCCCCGGGAGCTGCTGCGGCTCCTCTGATTCGCTCATTTTTTTTTTTTGTAAAAAATATTGTTGACCTTAGAATTGTAGGAGTCTACGTACTCCTAGCAAAAAATACTGAACTCGGAGAGGTTCAACAGAAAAGGTTTAATTGTTGAGACTGCATGTTGAACACAAAATGGAGTCAGAGACTACACCAAGTCCGACTGCCTTTTTTCAGTCCACAGCTTCGACTGCCCCTCCCCTGCTCTGGGCTTAACTATGTTGCAGATCGAGTTTCTTAAAGGTGTGATCCTTCTTAAAGGCATGACGCCTGATTTATAGTCTATGGACCGAAAAGCGGATTGTGTCCTTTCTGTGATCGGTACGCCACACAGCTCCCCCCAGAATCCGCTAGTAGGGAGTGTACGAACCGGCGTGGCGGCTTGATGGCACGGCCGGAACGGCTCTTGGCGGTTGGTGTCGGGAGCAGGGCGGTCGGACGCGTCGGGCTCTTAGACGGTCTGCCCCGCGGTGGGGGTTGGCCCACTTGAACGGGTTCGTCAGGCTCTAGGTGCGCCAGCTTGAGCCGGTCGACCGACACCTTGTCAGTTCTGCCGCCCACTTCGAGGAGGAAGAACTTGTTCCCCGTCTGGAGTACCTTGTAGAGTCCGTCGTATGGGGGCCGTAGAGGTCCTCGGTGGGCGTCATGGCGCACAAAAACAAATTTGGCCATGTGCAGGCTAGGTGGTACACGGGTTGCTGGTTCGCCGTGCCGGCCGGTGGGTACCGGAGCGAACTGTTGTGCTCGGTTGGTGAAAGTGCGGCGTTGCTGGTCAGCCGACCAGGGGGTCGTGGCGGTGGGCAGGAACTCTCCGGGTACGCGCAGCGGTTGGCCGTACACGAGTTCCGCCGCCGAGGCTTGCAGGTCTTCCTTGACCGCGGAGCGTAGGCCAAGTAGCACCCACGGGAGGCGGTCGATCCAAGCCTCGTCCTCGAGGCTGGCGCGGAGGGACGCCTTCATGGACCTGTGGAATCGCTCACACAGTCTGTTGGCTTGGGGGTGGTAAGCCATGGTGCGGTGAATGGCCACCCCGAGGTCTCGGGCGATGGCGGCCCACAGATCAGAGGTGAACTGCGGGCCTCTATCCGACATCATCTCGGAGGGGACGCTGAACCGAGTGACCCAGGTACCGATGAACGCCCTCGTGATGTCGGCGGTGGCGGTGGACGTCAGTGGAATGGCCTCGGGCCAGCAGGTGGTACGGTCCACAATTGTCAGCAGGTGCATGTGACCTTGAGATGGCGGCAGGGGGCCGACGAGGTCGATCTGGACGTGGTCAAACCTTCTTTCTGGCACGGTGAACTCCTCGAGTGGGGCTTTGACGTGCTGGTGGATTTTGGCACGCTGGCAAGCTATGCAGGATCTGGACCAGACGCGCACATCTTTGCGCAGGCCGCGCCAAACAAATCGGTTGGCCACCAGTCTAATGGACGCGCGGGTGCCGGGGTGTGAGAGGCCGTGGACGATGTCGAACACCCGTTTTCGCCAGGACGCCGGGACTACGGGGCGGGGTTGCGCCAAGGAGGTGTCGCATTTGACTGTGACGGTGGATGGGCCGCAGGCAACGTCGGTCAGTCGCAGCCCTGGGAGAGTTGTGGGCGCGGAGAGCAGATCGGGGTCGGTGCGTTGCTCCGCTGCCAGTTGAGCATAGTCTACTGCCAGGTGGGCGCCGTGGACGGCGGGGTGGGATAGGCAGTCGGCCACCACGTTGTCTTGACCAGAGACGTGCCGGATGTCCGTGGTGAATTCGGACACCGCGGCGAGCTGGCGTTGTTGCCTGGCTGACCACGGGTCCGCAGATTTCGCCATCGCGAATGTCAGGGGTTTGTGGTCGACAAACGCGGTGAAGGGGCGGCCCTCCAGAAGAAATCTAAAATGGCGGACTGCCAGGTACAGTGCGAGGAGCTCGCGGTCAAAGGCGCTGTATTTGGCCTCCGGGGGGCGCAGTTGGCGGCTGAAAAAGGCCAGCGGTTGCCAGGCCCCATCGACCCACTGTTCGTACACGGCGCCGACCGCGTGGTCGGAGGCGTCCGTGGTGAGGGCCACCCTGGCGTTGGGCTGTGGGTGAGCGAGCATGGTGGCGTCGGCGAGCGCCTTTTTGGTCGAGTCGAAAGCGGTCAACATGTCCGCCGACCACTCGATCGCCATTCTGTCTTTCTTACCCCGGAGGGCTTCATATAGGGGCCGCATGAGGGAGGCCGCTCCGGGAATGAAGCGGTTGTAAAAGTTGATCATCCCCAAGAACTCCTGGAGGCCTTTGATCGTGGTAGGCCGGGGGAACTGCTGGACGGCTTGCACCTTGGCGGGCAGGGGAATGGCTCCGTCCTGCGTGATGTGGTGGCCGAGGAATTCGATCCTGCTGAGGCCGAATTGGTACTTGGCTGGGCTGATGATGAGCCCGTGCTCACTGAGCCGCTGGAACAGGGTGCGGAGGTGCTCAATGTGTTCCTGCTTGGAGGAACTAGCTACCAGGATGTCATCCAGGTAGACAAAGAGGAACTTCAGGTCCCGGAGGACCGAGTCCATGAGCCGCTGGAAGGCCTGGGCCGCGTTTTTGAGGCCGAAGGGCATTCGGAGGAACTCGAATAGCCCAAAAGGGGTGATTATGGCCGTCTTGGGAACGTCCGCGGGGTGGACCGGCACCTGATGGTAACCGCGCACCAGGTCGACTTTGGAGAAGACTGAGCGGTCGGCCAGTCTAGCCGAGAAGTCTTGAATGTGCGGTATGGGGTACTGATCCGGCGTGGTGGCGTCGTTTAGGCGCTGGTAGTCCCCGCAGGGGCGCCATCCCCCGTCGGGTTTGGTGACGATGTGTGTAGTGTCCGTGTGTAGATAAAGACACTGAAGACAGGAGTTGGTTCATAGGTATTTACTAAGCAAGTCTGGGGGGGGTTTCTAAAGGATATACACAATACACAGGCTTATATAGCCCAAGTGGCAATTACCGGCATTACGCACACCTGGGGCTCTTAAAGGCACATACACTACAATTCCTCCCCTTCTAGCTGACTAGTACATCATATTTTAAGTAATTATTAATTACATGTTATATGCAAAATAATATACATTGTTGTATTAATTAATTATAAGTTAGTCTCTCAGGAGGCTTCCTGACTCGGTCCGGATAACGCCTCGGGGGTGTAGTAGTTTCTGGTGGTGTAGTAGGTTCTTCTGGCAAGGCTGATTCGGCTTGAAGGCCAGTGTCGGGTTCATCGGGCTCCAGTATCACCGGATCGGAGGTAGATATGGGTATCTCTACTTCATCGTTAGATGTATAGAGTGGTGGTGTAGGTTGTCCCTTTTCGGATGACTTGATGATTTGGTCAGCATGGCGCCTTATTATGCTGTCTCCGATGTCCACGGTATACATCAGTGGTCCTAATCGTGTGCAGATAGTTCCAGGCTGCCATTTCTCGGTACGGTAGTCCCGGGCCAAAACCGGTTGGCCTATCTGGAAGGCCCTAGTTGGCCTTTCATTCATGCCCTGAAACTGCCGGTTCTCCACATCCCTTCGGATGTTGGGCTTGACCAAATCCAGCCGGCATCTTAGGTTTCTATTGTAGAACATCATGGCGGGAGTTTGGTTAGTAACCATATGCGTTGCATTCCTATATGCAAATAAGAAGTTATCCACCTTGTGCTGAAGTTTTATGTCTTCATTACCCATGGCCTTGATGGCCTTCTTGAAGGTCTGGACAAACCTTTCAGCCAATCCATTGGTGGCGGGATGGTATGGGGCGGACGTGTAGTGCTTTACCCCATTGTTCTTTAAGAACTTTCTGAATTCTTCGGACACAAATTGCGGTCCATTATCAGAACATATCTGCTCCGGCAGCCCATTCCTGGCAAATATGGTCCTTAATACTGTGATGGTTTTTTCCGTGGTGGTGGAGGACATCTTTATTACCTCCGGCCACTTGGAGTGTGCATCAACTGCGATTAAGAACATTGAATCCATAAATGGACCAGCAAAGTCGATGTGCACCCTTTGCCAGGGAGATGAGGGCCACTCCCATGGATGTAGAGGGGACTGTGGCGGAGCATTTTGGACCTTCTGGCATCCTAGGCAGCTCTTGGTCATGTCTTCGATGTCTCCATCGATACCTGGCCACCATACAAATGCCCTAGCTAGGTTCTTCATTTTCACTCCACCCAGATGCCCCTCATGAAGCTCCTTTAGCACTTTATCCTGGAGTTTGGGTGGAATCACCACTCTGGATCCACACATCAAGGTTCCTCGGCACACTGACAGCTGTTCTCTTCTTTGCGAGAATGCTGGCAACAGTGGTTCGCCATGTGCTGGCCATCCCTTCACTGTTAAATCGTAGACCCGTGAGAGAGTAGGGTCATTTCTTGTCTCCCTTTCAATGGCAGAATTTGTCACCGGTAGACATTCCACTATGGTAGAGTGGAATATCTCTACTGGGTCTACTGTAGGTGCCTCTTCTATCGTTGGCAACGGTAGGCGTGATAAACCGTCAGCATTCCCATGCTGTTTTGACCCTTTGTATTCAATGTTGTATTGGTGTGCCCCTAGAAAAAGGGACCACCTCTGTAGTCTTTGTGCCGTCATAATGGGGACATCTTTTTTAGGGTTGAATATGGAGATGAGGGGTTGATGGTCAGTCAGCAAGGTAAATTTTTGTCCGTGTAGGTAATGGTTGAATTTCTTCACTCCCCATACCAGGCTGAGTGCTTCCCTGTCTATCTGGGCATAGTTACGCTCAGCTGAGTTCAATGAGCGTGACGCAAAAGCTATCGGCCGTTCCGAGCCATCAGGGAATCTATGGGACAATACCGCTCCTATGCCGTAAGGGGATGCATCGCACGCCAGTCTGATTGGTAGTGATGGGTTGTAATGAGCCAAAATTTTCTCGGATGTGATTAAGTCTTTACATTTATGGAAGGCACGTTTACAGTCTTCGTTCCATTTCCAAATCACTCCTGTCTGTAGAAGATCATTAAGAGGGTGTAGAATAGTTGATAAGTTCGGTAAAAATTTATGATAGTAATTTATTAATCCCAGGAATGACCTTAATTGTGAAACATTTTCAGGTGCTGGGGCTTTTATAACTGCTTCAATTTTTTCAGGTGACTTATGCAACCCTTCCTTATTAATTATGTGGCCACAATATGATATCTGATTTTGGAAAAATTCGCACTTGGGGCGATTTGCTCGTAGGCCTCGTTCTTTCAGCCTAGTGAGCACCTGCTCCAAATTGGCAAGGTGCTCGTTGTCGTTTTCTCCTGTTATAAGGATGTCGTCTAGGTAGCATTGAGTCCCCGGAATCCCTTGCAGGACTTGCTCCATAGCTCTTTGCCAGATAGCTGGAGCTGATGCTATTCCAAAAACCAGTCGATTGTACTGGTACAGGCCTTTGTGTGTGTTTATTGTGAGATACTTTTTAGAGGTCTCCTCAACCTCCATCTGTAGATATGCCTGTGCCAAGTCAATTTTTGTGAAACGTTTCCCTCCGGATAGTGAGGCGAAAATATCTTCTATCCTCGGAAGAGGATACTGTACCGTGTGAAGGACCGGGTTTACAGTCACCTTAAAGTCCCCACAGATGCGAATTTTTTTCTGTTCCTCAGAGTTATTTTTCAATGTTTTTTTCATGACTGGAACGATGGGTGTTGCCCATTCGCTCCAATCTATTTTGGATAATACGCCTGCCTTTTCCAAATTCTTCAGCTCTGCCTCGACTGCCGGACGTATTGCGTATGGCACCGGTCTTGCCTTAAAAATTTTTAGAATTGCTGTATCTTCCACTTTTATTGAGGCGGTGATGCCTTTCAAGGTTCCTAGTTTCTCTTGAAACACTTCTTTGGCGTTGGCCAAGATGTCTTTTAATCGTTCAGGTATGATGTCATCATTGTTTTTTTCCTTACTGGTCACCGTCAGTGCCTGAATGGAGTGCCAGTCGAAGCGTCTCTTCCTTATCCATTCACGTCCCAAAAACGGTGGACCACCATCCTGTAGAATGTATAAATACAACTTTTGTATTTCTTTGCCGTTGTATACCACAGGCACCCTTATTTTTCCTTTGGGGTAGACTTTCTGCCCCGTATATGTTTTTAAGATAATGGATGTGTCTTTTAGAGGTATATGCGAAAATAGCCTCTCGTAATCTCGTCGATTTATTACGGTTAGAGCTGATCCTGTATCTAGCTCCATTTTAACTGGGGACCCTGCTATTGTGAGGGTAACCCAAATGGTTTGGTAATCCTCTTTGGCAAGTACATTATGTAATTTGAGACAGCTTAGTCTCTTGTTTCCGGAGTCGCTATCGCTATTCTGGTCTTCGGAGCTATTGTCCGTCATCATTTGTACCTTCCTGTACTTTTCTTTATTGATTTTTTGTTTTCTGTCAGTGGATTTATTTTGTCCAGATTGGCATACCCGTGCAATGTGTCCAATCTTACCACATTGCCTGCATGCTTTGCCCTTGAACCAGCAGTCCCTCTGGTTATGGGTGGATCTGCCGCAGCGATAACATCTTCCGAACTCCTGTGTCATTTTATGGGTGCCGAAGTCCTGTGTCTCTTGTTGTATCTCTGCAGCTCCTTTTGCTGCTGCTTCGTATGATACAGCCATACTGAAAGCTTTGTCCAATGTTAAATCTTTTTCAGAAAGCAGTCTTTTTTGTGTTCCTTCACTTAAGAGACCGCAAACAAATTTGTCTCGAAGATAATCCGATAGTCCTGCTCCAAATTGGCAGTACTTTGATAGCTTTCTTAATTCGGTTAGGTAATCAGCGTTACTTTCATTCTTGTGTTGATTTCTCTTGAAGAACTTGAATCGTTCCGCTATCAGCAGCGGTGTTGGGTTTAAATGCTCCTGCAGGGTATCAACAATTTCTTTAAAAGTCTTGTCCTTTGGTTTGGCTGGAGTGATTAAATTTCGTAACAGCCCGTATGTCTTCGCGCCCATTAAGTTCAGAAGTACTGAAGCTTTTTTTTCCATCTGTTATTCCATTTGCAGTGCAATAAACCTCTACTCTTTCCACGTATGTGGCCCAATCTTCTATTTCGCCATCAAAAGCCTCAATATTACCAGATTTAGGCATTTCAGAAAAGATATGGCGCTTCCCGCGCTTTTTTTTTTCTTTTTTTTTTCTCTCTCTGTAGCAACGATATGGCGCTTCCCGCGCTTTCCCGCCGCTGCTACCGATAACAACGCTGTTTTACTGTGGTTTCCGTTTATTCACTGTTGGAGACTCGTTCCCGACGGAGGTCTAAACGCTGACCTGCTTGCCGCGCCGGCCGTCTCTCGAGTGCACCCTCCCAGTCCGTTATTGCTTGCCTCCGATTTCGCTGACTGTCTCAGCTGTAGAGCCCGCCGCTGGAGCTCCAGCCTGACGCCCAGGAAGGATTAGTGCAGTACCTGTCACCAGCTTGGCCAGCTGGTGAAACTACAGTTTCTCTTACTTCCTTGAGTCTTCTGGACGCTGGAGGAATCGATGTCCTTGAGGTGCTGCCGAATTGCAGGTAAGTCCGTTTCCACTTCGTCGCCACCGTAGTGTCCGTGTGTAGATAAAGACACTGAAGACAGGAGTTGGTTCATAGGTATTTACTAAGCAAGTCTGGGGGGGGTTTCTAAAGGATATACACAATACACAGGCTTATATAGCCCAAGTGGCAATTACTGGCATTACGCACACCTGGGGCTCTTAAAGGCACATACACCATAATTGCTCTTAAAGGCACATACACCACAATGTGGAGTGGGGAGGCCCAGGGGCTGTTGGAGCGGTGGATGATGCCGAACTGTTCCATTGTGGCGAACTCGGCCCGCGCGATCTCCAGCTTGGCCGGGTCCAGCCAGCGGGCGTGGGCCTGTGGTGGGGATGAAGTATTCTACCCCGTGCTTAGCAACTTTCGTGGAGAAGGTCGGGTTGGTGAGGGCTGGGAACTCAGCCAGGAGTGCTGAGTAGTCGTCCGTTGAGCGGGTGCGGCACTGCCACGCCATTTCGGCGGGTTGGGGGGGGCCATGGCGCCCGGGATAGGTGACATGGTGTTCATGTCCACGAGGCGGCGCCAAGGCATGTCGACCAACAGGCCGTGGGCGCACAGGAAATCCGCACCGAGGAGCGGGGAGAGCACCTTGGCGGTGATAAACTCCCAGTGGTAGCGGCGGCCTGCGAGGTCGATGGTGACGGTGCGGGTGCCGTACGTCCGGATGTCGGTGCCGTTGGCGGCAGCCAGCGCAGGGCCGCGGCCGCCTTGCTGGATCTCGAGGGCGGACGCGGGGATGATGCTGCGCTGCGCGCCCGTGTCGCATAGGAAACGGCGTCCGGAGGCGCTGTCCATAACATACAGCAGCGCGCCTGCTTGCCCCACGGCCATCGTGTAGGCCGGTGTGGGGGCGGTTGGAAACGTGCAGGGATGGCTGCAGCGGCGTGCCCGTGCGCCGAACCGGGTATGGAAGTAGCAGTAGCCCTGGGTCGGAGGGCTTGGGGGACGTGGGGGCCTGGGGGGCCTCGTGGCCGAGCTGTGTGGCCGCGCGATAGAGGGTGGAGCGGCGCCGACGCTGCGGAGGCCAGGTCGGGGGTGACGGCGTGGTTGGAGCCGGCGGACAGGAGCTTATCGGCTTCGTCGGCCAGGGCCTCGAGGTCCGTGAGGCTGGACGCCACGATCGCCGGGCGGATGCTGGGAGGTAGTTGGCGGATAAAGAGCGTGCGGAAGAGGGAGCCGGGCGGTTTCTCGTTGGTCAGAGCAAGCATGTGTGAGAGCAAGTCTGATAGCGTGGAGTCACCGAGGCCCGGGAGGTCGAGGAGGTGGCAGTTGCGAAAAAATTGGGAGGCTGTGAATTTTTAAGGAGCGCGGCCTTGAGATGTGCGTACTTGCCTTCCTCCGAAGGGTTTTGTAGTGTTGTCCAGACTTTCGTGATTGTGGAGCTGCCCAGGGAGGCGAGGAGGTAGTCGTACATCGTTGCGTCGGTTGGTGGTTGAGGGACAAACTTTGGCCACTCATCAGAACTCTTTTTGAATAGTGGCATGGAATCTTTTATGCCCAACTGAACGGAACATGCAAATGGAACTTCAATTTAATATTTCATCCAAAGGATGGTCCCTCCAACAATGCACAACACTAGCGCTACTCCAGACTATAATGTTAAACCCTAGTATTTGGCTCAAACAAGCAGCTTTGTAACTCAGAGATAATTGTTCTCACTCATGATCACCAGGTCAACGGCAAACCTTATGGACACCCACCTAGGAGTCAACATATTTCAATATAACTACTGACCACTTAACCAGCTACCAATCTGTGGCTGTGGCTGGAGGATGGAGATGGGCCGGGGGATCGGGGTGGGGGCTGGGGAAGGGAGATGTGGGATGGGGCTGGAAGATGGGGGATTGGGATATGGGGGATGGGAGATAGGGATGGGATTGGGGGATGGGGCTGGGAGATAGGGATGGGAGATTGGGAAGGGGATGGGGATAGGGTTGGGGGGATGGGGCTGGGAGATAGGGATGGGAGATTGGGAAGGGGATGGGGACAGGGTTGGGGGGATGGGGCTGGGAGATAGGGATGGGAGATTGGGAAGGGGATAGGGACAGGGTTGGGGGGGCTGGGGATGTAGGGATGGGGCTGGGAGATAGGGATGGGGTTGGGGAGACGGGATTGGGGGGTGGGAGATAGGGAATGGGGACGGGGTTGGAGGGATGGAGCTGGGAGATAGGGAATGGGGACGGGGTTGGAGGGATGGGGCTGGGAGATAGGGAATGGGGATGGGGTTGGGGGGATAGGGATGGGAGATAGGGATGGGGACGGGGTTGGGGGGAATAGGGATGGGGCTGGGGGATAGGGATGGGGCTGGGAGATAGGGAAGGGGATGGGGACAGGGTTGGGGGGATAGGGCTGGGAGATAGGGATGGGGTTGGGGGGATAGGGCTGGGGATGGGGAGGGGGGTTTGGGGACGGGGAGGGGGGTTTGGGGACGGGGTTGGGGGAGATGGGGAGGGGAGGGGGGAGGGGAGGGGGGTTGGGGACGGGGTTGTGGGGATGGGAGGGGGTTGGGGGGATGGGGAGGGGGGTTGGGGGGATGGGGAGGGGGGTTGGGGAACGGGGTTGGGGGAGATGGGGAGGGGAGGGGGGGAGGGGAGGGGGGTTGGGGACGGGGTTGTGGGATGGGAGGGGGGTTGGGGGGATGGGGAGGGGGGTTGGGGGGGATGGGGAGGGGGGTTGGGGGGGATAGGGAGGGGGGTTGGGGGATGGGGAGGGGGATATGGGGGGGGATGGGATGGGGAGGGGGGGATGGGGAGGGGGGATGGGGGGGGATGGGGAGGGGGATGGGGAGGGGGGGATGGGGAGGGGGGGATGGGGAGAGGGGGAGGGATGGGGGGATGGGGAGGGGAGGGGGGGATGGGGAGGGGGGATGGGGAGGGGAGGGGGGATGGGGAGGGGAGGGGAGGGGGGATGGGGAGGGGAGGGGGGGAGGGGGGATGGGGAGGGGAGGGGGGGAGGGGGGATGGGGAGGGGAGGGGGGGAGGGGGGGGGATGGGGAGGGGAGGGGGGGAGGGGAGGGGAGGGGGGAGGGGAGGGGAGGGGAGGGGGGGAGGGGGGGAGGGAGGGAGGGGGGGTGGGGAGGGGAGGGGAGGAGGGGAGGGGATGGGGACGGGGTTGGGGGGATGGGGAGGGGAGTTTGGGGACGGGGTTGGGGGGATGGGGGTGGGGGACGGGGTTGGGGGATGGGAGGGGGGTTGGGGGGAGGGAGGGGAGGGGGGATGGGGGGTTGGGGGGATGGGAGGGGGGTTGGGGGGAGGGAGGGGAGGGGGGATGGGGGGTTGGGGGGAGGGAGGGGAGGGGGGATGGGAGGGGAGGGAAGGGGGGAGGGGAGGGAAGGGGGGGAGGGGAGGGGGGAGGGGAGGGGGGAGGGGAGGGAGAGGGGGGGGAAGAGGGGGGAGGGGGGAAGGGGGAGGGGGGAAGGGGGAGGGGGAGGGGGGGAGGGGGAGGGGGGAGGGGAGGGGGAGGGGAGGGGAGGGGGGGAGGGGAGGGGGGGAGGGGAGGGGGGAGGGGAGGGAGAGGGGGGGGAGGGGGAAGGGGGAGGGGAGGGGATGGGGAGGGGGGGAGGGGATGGGGAGGGGGCAGGGATGGGGGGGAGGGGATGGGGGGGGAGGGGATGGGGAGGGGATGGGGGGAGGAGGGGAGGGGGGGATGGGAGGGGGGGAGGAGGGGATGGGGAGGGGGGAGGAGGGGATGGGGAAGGAGGGGATGGGGAGGGAGGGGGAGGGGAGGGGGGGTGGAGGGGGGGAGGGGAGGGGGAGGGGGGGAGGGGAGGGGGAGGGGAGAGGGAGGGGGAGGGGGGGAGAGGGGAGGGGGAGGGGGAGGGAGGGGGAGGGGGGGAGTAGGGGAGGGGGGAGGGGAGGGGAGGAGGGGGGAGGGGGAGGGGGGGAGGGGAGGGGGGGGAGTGGAGGAGGGGGGAGGGGAGGAGGGGGGGAGGGGAGGAGGGGGGGAGAGGAGGGGGGAGAGGAGGGGGGGGGGAGGGGAGGAGGGGGGGGAGGAGAGGAGGGGGGGGAGGGGGAGGGGAGGAGGGAGGGGTGGGGAGGGGGGCTGGGGGTGGGGAGGGGGTTTGGGGACAGGGTTGGGGGGATGGGGAGGGGGGTTTGGGGACGGGGTTGGGGGTTTGGGGACGGAGTTGGGGGGATGGGGAGGGGGAGTTGGGGGGATGGGGACGGGGAGTTGGGGGATGGGGACGGGGAGTTGGGGGGATGGGGAGTTGGGGGATGGGGGAGGGGGAGTTGGGGGGATGGGGAGGGGGAGTTGGGGGGATGGGGAGGGGGAGTTGGGGGGATGGGAAGGGGGAGGGGGAGTTGGGGGGATGGGAAGGGGGAGGGGGAGTTGGGGGGATGGGGATGGGGAGTTAGGGGGAGGGGAGTTAGGGGGAGGGGGAGTTGGGGGGAGGGGGAGGGGGAGTTGGCGGGAGGGGAGTTGGGGGGAGGGGGAGGGGGAGTTGGGGGGAGGGGTTTGGGGGGAGGGGGTGTGGAGTTGGGGGGAGGGGGAGGGGGTGGGGCAGTTGGGGGGAGGGGTGGGGGAGTTGGGGGGAGGGGGTGGGGGAGTTGGGGGAGGGGGAGGGGGTGGGGGGGTTGGGGGAGGGGGAGTTGGGGGGAGGGGGAGTTGGGGGGATGGGGGTTGGGGGATGGGGAGTTGGGGGGATGGGGAGGGGGAGTTGGGGGGGTGGGGGAGTTGGGGGGGTGGGAGTTGGGGGGATGGGGAGTTGGGGGGGATGGGGGAGTTGGGGGGAGGGGGAGTTGGGGGGGAGGTGGAGTTGGGGGGGAGGGGGAGTTGGGGGGATGGTGGGAGGGGAGTTGGGGGGATGGGGAGTGGGGAGTTGGGGGGAGGGGGAGGGGAAGGAGTGGGGAGGGGGAGGGGGGGAGTTGGGGGAGGGGGAGGGGGGGAGTTGGGGGGAGGGGGAGGGGGGAGTGGGGGAGGGGGAGGGGGGGAGTTGGGGGGAGGGGGGGGAGTTGGGGGGAGGGGAGGGGGGGAGGAGTTGGGGGGAGGGGGGGGGGAGTTGGGGGATGGGGAGGGGGGAGTTGGGGGGATGGGGAGGGGGGAGTTGGGGGGATGGGGAGGGGGGAGTTGGGGGGATGGGGAGTTGGGGGATGGGGGGAGGGGGAGTGGGGGATGGGGAGGGGGGGAGTTGGGGGATGGGAGGGGGGAGTTGGGGGGATGGGGAGGGGGGGGAGTTGGGGGGATGGGGAGGGGGGGAGTTGGGGGGATGGGAGGGGGGGAGTTGGGGGGATGGGGAGGGGGGGGAGTTGGGGGGATGGGAGGGGGGGGAGTTGGGGGGATGGGGAGGGGGGGGGAGTTGGGGGGATGGGGAGGGGGGGAGTTGGGGGATGGGAGGGGGTGGAGTTGGGGGGATGGGAGGGGGGGAGTTGGGGGGATGGGGAGGGGGGGGAGTTGGGGGGATGGGGAGGGGGGGGAGTTGGGGGATGGGGAGGGGGGGGAGTTGGGGGGATGGGGAGGGGGGAGTTGGGGGGATGGGGGAGTTGGGGGGATGGGGAGGGGGGAGTTGGGGGGATGGGGAGGGGGGGATGGGAGGGGGGGAGTTGGGAGGATGGGGAGGGGGGGAGTTGGGGATGGGGAGGGGGGAGTTGGGGGGATGGGGGGGGGGAGTTGGGGGATGGGGAGGGGGGGAGTTGGGGGATGGGGAGGGGGGAGTTGGGGGGATGGGGAGGGGGGGAGTTGGGGGATGGGGCAGGGGGAGTTGGGGGATGGGGAGGGGGGGAGTTGGGGGGATGGGGAGGGGGGGAGTTGGGGGATGGGAGGGGGGGTGGAGTTGGGGGTGATGGGAGGGGGGGGAGTTGGGGGATGGGGAGGGGGGGAGTTGGGGGGATGGGGAGGGGGGGAGTTGGGGGATGGGGAGGGGGGGGAGTTGGGGGCATGGGGAGGGGGGGGAGTTGGGGGGATGGGGAGGGGGGGGAGTTGGGGGGATGGGAGGGGGGGAGTTGGGGGGATGGGGAGGGGGGGGGAGTTGGGGGGATGGGGAGGGGGGAGTTGGGGGGATGGGAGGGGGGGAGTTGGGGGGATGGGGAGGGGGGGAGTTGGGG